>NC_034410.1:84499505-84597258 GCF_002078875.1 Numida meleagris
TTCCTTCCTTCCTTCCTTCCTTCCTTCCTTCCTTCCTTCTTTTCTCCTTTTTGCCTTTGGTTTGTGCAATACAGAATCACCATTCCTGACAATGACAGATAAATTTCAAACTCTGGGTTGAACAGTTATTGTCTCAAGTGTTTTATTCATGGGCACGATATGCAAAATGTGAGTAGTTTTTCTTATTGTGGAAAAGCAATGTTATGTTCAGAACTGCCAAAGTTACTTGAATTTGACTTAGCTGTTTTTTTCAGGTGAACCTAGAAATGGAAAACTGAAAAAAGCTGCTACATGTTAAATACACAGCATACCTGTAGTTTTAATTCTTTTAGGTCAAAAAATATTCAAATGCATTCACAGTATTTTTGATTGAAAGAATTTGTAATTGGATTTCCAAACATGCTGCTTTCATCTTGCGCAGTACAATATGCACTTTGATAATAACACGGCTATGTCATTAGAAAGAAGTCCATTTACTAGTTTAGGCATAAAATGAGATACAGAAGAAGACAATAAAACGCTTTCTAACATAATGCACCTTATTTTTTATTGTATTCAATAGAGGAATGATGAATAAGTAATCTCATAAGTGCATCGGAAATACACCTTGGCTGATCTCTCAGAGGTGTTGAGATTTCACTGCTATTGAAATTATATTATCGCTTTAATTTCTAATAAAATGCATAGAACTTCGTAATATATGAAAATATGTGTCCACAAGCTGCTTAGATCATCTGCTGGAAGAGGCAAACTTCCACACTACAAAAGTAATGCAAGACAGGAGGAAAGGAAATTAAGTGAAGATGAAAAGTAACATCTTCAAAATGACTTTTTTTTATTATTATAAAGCCCTTAAATAATAATTTCCTTATTTTCACTTATTCACACTCTTTTACTGGTAGTTGAGCAATATATCTATAAGCTGTTCTGGGCATTAGTTACATTTTCACTTATGTTTAATGTTATCTCATGCAAATTAGATTTGCAGCACACTAATCTGGCCCAGGTAGTAAACGTCACTGTTTGAATTATTTTATCCGTGCATTCTCTTTTTTTTTTTTTTTTCTGTAGCATTTATGCAATTACCAGTGCTAGTGGGATTCTCCCCTCCCTCCCTCCATGAAATCAGAAAAAAATTAAATCTAAGGAAGCGAAATAAGGTTTACCATTTTTCCTTAGGAAAAAGAGAAAGGAGCTTTATTTGCTTTTAAGACATCCACATTTTAAAATTTAATATCAGAACATAAGTAATTTTCATGATAATAGCACTTATTATATTTATAGGAAATTCTTGAAAGTAAGTGATTTTGCAACCTCAAAGGTAATAACAAAACGAGCAGAGTAGCTCCCTGTCAAAAGGTGTGTAGTTCTTTCTCTGGACTCTCAGCATTTCATACAAGCAGCTCTGCATACTCAATAATAAAGACACTCATGACTACAAGAGTATCTAGACAGATTTGTTTTGAATTTTTTTTTATTCTCATTTCATACATTTGAATTATGTACTTCATCGGAAAAAGTATCGCAAAATAAAACTTGGCAATCGTTCTAATTCCTGAAAATGTGCATTGGTATTCATCTTTCTTTTTATGTTAATAATACCCTTTCCCTAGAAATAATGAAACACTGAAAGCAATTGGCAATTCATTTTGTGTATTGAACTTTTCTTTGTCTGATGCTCACTTTATGTTCAAAATTGCACTGACTGAAACCCAAATCTTTCTGAAAGCAATACTTTCTCCTGAAAAAAAATATTTCAAAACCTTAATGAATCAGGCAGGGATTTATTGTAGAGTCGATTGCCAATTATGAACTTTGACAGCTCTTTTTTTTTTAGTAACTAAAAGACTAACTATGAATTAGGTTTTAGAATATGAAAAAACACAAATGCATCATGTATTGCAAGAATTTTAAGTGGAAGATATCTGCTACTATAATGGTACATTAATAATAGTTTATTACTCATACACCAAATATATCATTGCTGGATTTCAGTGCCGTCACCCTAGCTGTTGCTATAAAAAGTTGAGTACTGTACAAACAGCCAATGATTTCCAAACTATAGCCCTTCTGAAGAAATCAAAGATGCCACAGGTTTCAAGTCTAATGCAAATAATATTTTTTATTCACAGAAATTATTTATTTTATATCAAAGTGTTTTCAGATAATCTTTGTTGAAACTGTTCTAATTTTGAAAATTTTTCAAAACTGAATAAAGGAGAGCTAAGAGAGATTCAGGTCATTAAAACTGGAGCAACAGAAGAAGCCTATTTATTTAGAGTCTAGAAACTATTCAATAATTAATTAGTGTTACAAAATAAATATATATATATATTCTTTTTTTTCCCTGAATGTAGATAAAGTCAGTTACTTCTCAAGGGAGACCTCACTGTAGCCTTCCAGTACTTGAAGGGGGCTTACAAACAGGAGAAGAACCAACTTCTTACATGGTCTGATACTGAAATGACAAAAGGGAATGGCTTTAAACCAAAAAAAAAGGGTAGATTTAGGTTAGATGATAGGAAGAAATTTTTTGCTCAGAGAGCAGTGAGGCGCTGGCACAGGCTGTCCAGAGAAGCTGTGGTGCCCCATCCCTGGAGGCGCTCAAGGCCAGGTTGGATGGGGCTTTGGGCAGCCTGAGCTGGTGGGGGGCAGCCCTGCCCATGGCCAGGCTGTTGGAACTGGATGATCTTCAAGGTCCTCTGCAACCCAAACCATTCTATGCTTCTATGATTCTATGACTCCCAACACTCACGGTGATTCTGCAAATATTTAACTCTTTTCATTCTAAAAATTGCTCTTTTTAGCTGGTCTGATCTTGATGTTAAATTTGAACTTATGTGAGTAGAGACATTTTCAGGTCTGGAACTATATACAACTGATGTAGAATACAGGATAGAGAAATAATCTGTAAATAAATCAGTGTTTTTTATTCAGTTTTATTTCTTCCTATATATTTAAAAAAACTTTGATCGTCGTAAAAACAGAATGATTGATGTTCCACTGCTCCCGTTTCCCATCATCTGTTTGGCTTTTGTCCTTGGTTTATTAAATCAATGGAGCATGTACTGAGAGGGCAGGATTTCTTTTTTCCCTCACCAGATTCTACGGGAAATGACTTTACATGTAGAAATACTTCAGGTATTTCTTTTCCTTCTTTCTTTATTTTTTTAATTGTCACTAATATTTTGCTAGAACAAAACATTCTTTCTAAGAGTACTGGCTTACATGGTTAGATAGGCCAGAGTGAAAACTATGTGCTGTGGTGCATGTTACAATCTGCAAATAAGAAGGTTAAAATTTCTCTGACAGGTATATAAAAAAAAAAAACGAAATCCCAAAGTATCAGATTCTCCAAACCTGCATGCATGTGTCCTGAAAGAATGAGCAAAGAAATCCTATGTATTCAGTCTTGTTGGCTTTCAATAAATTTTAGATAACTAAGGGAAAATCCGAGACAAAGTTGTGCTGCCAGTGTTACACTGGGGCTCTAAGAGAGCTTGTGACAAGGACTGAGAAGCTGTAGGATCTATTTCATGCCATGGTACATTAAAAGAACATCCACTGGAGGATTTAGTTCATAGAGAATCAAAAAGATCAGGTTAAAATTGATACTGACCAGCATAGCTTCACGGAAAATAGATCTCTGTTAAACAACCTTGCTTTTTCTTTTTGGTGCTGGTAAATTTGGTTGATATGGTAAATTAATAGATGCACTTAGGCATTTAAAAGTTATTTGACATTATACAACATGCTGTTTTGATTTAAAAAAAAACCAACAAACCTATTGCTATACCATGTCAATAAAACACATGTTAAATAGATTAAAATCTGGCTAGCTGACAGGTAACACAGGTAGTTGTCAATGGAGAGACATCAGTGAGCATAGATGTTTCTTATGAGGTCCTGCAAGGATGCACGTCATGCTCAGCACAGTACAAACACTTTCCTTTGTGTTCACAAAGTTAAAACAAGGTTGCTTCTGATTAGTTAACAGAATGGTAAATAATTATGAGGACACTGTAGTTTTGTTTAGAGACTTTGCCACTTGCCAACCAGATTATCTTGATTTCTTTTTTCTCTATGGGTAGCTACCTACTGAAACTGTAGTGCTTTGGGATAGACATCCATAGTCACAGGAGATCAAAGTAGTTCATTGTAGAGCTCTGGCTTTAAACTCTATGAATATATGAAGTGGTGGTATCTCTGTGAACGCACAATGAAATAAGGTTAATGACTTGGTGGGAGGATTCGTGGCGGAACATGAAGCGTGGGAATCTGCTCATATTCAGCATGGATATGAACAGCTGGTGGGTTTTATATTTGATTAAGTCAGTATTTGGGAAGAGAACGGTAGGCACTGGATGAATTATACCCTGTCTGTATCATCAAGGAAATGCAATGTAGAGATGACTATACGAATGGCCTGAGTCTTTACAATGGTTATGACACACAGACAGCAACACTGTCGGAGATCCTTGGTGTGGAGTGTGTGCACCTTATCTGTATTCATCCAGTATTGCACCCTCAACAATAAGCCTCCCTTAAAGTAGTCAGTCTCGATTTTGGGAGGATATATTGTAGTCATATAAAGCTGGAACTGGGGGTGACTTATGTTCAGCCAGCATAGTGAGCTCTGTGTTGCAGGTTTTGGGGTTAAGACAGGCAGATCACATGTGAACATGCCCATAACAGGCTTTTGTGTTCATCAGCAAGTTTACCTCTGAGAGGAAAGAGCCAGATCTGTAGCCCTTGCTGGGACACTGCACTACTGCATAGCAAAGTGACAAGAAATACATTCTGAGACAAATCAACTGCCATTTATAGTTCTTCATGCTACTGGTTTTAACATTTCAGTGTTCACGGACACTGTTGAATAAAAACATTTAATGCAGAATACCAGATATTGCTCCTTTTACTGGGCTTCCTCTTAACTTTTTATTTCCTGGGGCTGTGTGGGGCCAATGTCATGGTACAGTGTTGTGTTGATGGTAATTTTCCTGTTTTGGCAACATCAAATAGAAGACCCTTTTGCAGTAAGGCTTCTAGTTTTCTGCAGTATTAGTTTAAGTCCTGAGTCAGATTAATTTACAAGGAAATAGATCAAGACAGATATTTTAAATGGGGGTTTTAATGAATTGAAAACACAAGAACATCATAAAACATAAATTCCTAGAAGGAGGAAGCGTATGTCCATCAGAGATTTGAGAGAGCCAAAATTGATCTTGCAAGCAGATGTCAAGAGAAATTTAACCTTGAATTATTTCCAGAACTCAATGCCAGTTTGTTTTAAAATCACTTTTGGAAAAACCAAACCAAAATGATTTCTGAGCAGATACTGAGAAACCTGTTTGAGAGAATTTTTCTTTGATAATTTGAGAGCTATGAAGATTTTAAAAATTGTTTTATTTATTTTTTTTCTGAATTCATTCCCATGGCTGAAAGGGAGGACACTATTTTGTCTCGTCTCTGATAGGGTTTTCTATTGTATCTTAAATGATGAAAAAGGTCTTAGAAGTTTGAGAATCTTTTCTTCTAATATATTAACCTACATCAATATTTCAGATCTGTGTTTATTTCCTTACTCCATTTCTCCCATCTATTGATAGAAACCATCCTTTATCACATTCTTCTCTTGATACAAAACTCATAAAGGCCACAAAGATGTTCAGCAAATAAAACAGATGTGTCTTACCGTATTAAAAACTTAAAAAATGTAAGTGCTGAAAGAGAGTCTGTTAAGTATATAGTTGTTTAAGAGTAAAAATTTCCTTTGATTCTCAGTACAAAGCATTATATCCTTCACCTTCTAACATATTTGAACAAGCTGAAGGAAACATACTTTCAGAAAGCTTATGGCTCAAACTGGAGTCTTCACAAGTATTTTGGAATTTTCTTTACATCAGGAATGACTGCTGGTTTTAGAAATGCTATGTGTACATACACAGGCAATATAAAGGGATTCTCAGCCTTTTTTTTGGATGCATGTTTTCTCATGCCTGTTAATGCCTAGTGTTCAGCAATTTTTTTTCTTACTCTACTTGTATCTTTGCTGATCCCTACCTTGTATTATAACAACATAATGCATTTAATTAATGTCTGGTGGGTGCATTTGGATACCTCCAGAGTCTTGCTCCATGTATGAACTCTGTGGTTTCTCAAAAATCCCAGGCATATAAAAAGTAGCTGTAACTATTTTGTTTTATTTTACATTTCATTTTACTTCTTTTTTAGGGAGAGTATGGAATTTATTAAAGAAACAAATTTCTACACACATTTGAACATTCATGAAATGAAAAAGAGCTAAATAAACCACAGAAACTGAAATAGAATCACATCTAATTTCTATCAGTTGCACATGGTTGCTTTGGAAAAAAAAAACTGTTATAATAACAACACTTGCAATAAATGCTGACAAAATGTCTGTCCTTTGTCTCCTGTTGTGGCTTTTGAATCTGTATACTTTTATTTATATTTTTGATTCAGAATCAAAAGCACCCTGGAAAAGATGTCAGAACTCTGATTTTCTGTCATTTCATTCATTTTCCATCATGCTTATCCTCCTGGGAAATATATTCATGTGTTCCTCTCACAGCACTAAAAGATGCCTACAACTATCTCAAGTGATCTCAACAATGACTTGTTACACAGGCACTGTTTTAATTTGTTACTATGGGTTTGGTCTTAGTTCCACCAGATAATCAGCAAAAATATTTTTAAAATGTATTTCAAATCTGAATTTCCTTTTCATGTATCAGCAGAAGGTTACTGTCCAAACAGTGGTACATATGAAACATACTAAAAAGCTCCAAGTGTGTAATGAACAGGAGATTAAGTGGATAGAGAGAATAAGAGTTTGAAAGCTATTTGGGAGGAAGTGCAGTTACGTTGACTTGAGGCCAGTTGTGCTCAAAATCAAATGCTTTTGTGACTGCAGGTTCAGATTAACAAAAGGACTCCTGTGCACTGAGGATTTTGACAGGGAGCAACCAGCAAGAATTTCCTGCCTTGAAAAGGGGCATTTGATAGGCAGAATTGTGTGTTAGGAGATGCCAGATCTGATGTTGATGCTCTTGAATGGGGGAAGAGTCTGTCAGATGTCACAATTTACTCCTGAAGACAATTCAAAATCCCACCTTGGATAAGACGCAGGTCCCTTTCCCAACCTGGGAGCACTGCAGTGCTCTTTGTGTCAGCTGAATTCAGGTAATGGAAATAAGAGAAAATTTAGAAGAAAAGGTAGTAGTTTGATGGGTTTTTTTTTAATTCCTTTTTATTTTTATTTTTTTTATTTTTACCAAGCTGTTCAGACAGACTGGATTTTTTTCTTTTTGAATTTACAGTGACTGTGACACCAGTGAAGGAAAAATGGGAGTTAACATTTTTCTCCCATGAGTACTACTCTTTAAGACCAATATTTTCTTCATTATCCTCAGTGAATAATGTTTAGCAGTGGCATTTTTCTCATAAAATTCAGACCTCAGCACAGCAATTTATGCCATGTTGCCCTTGCAGTGTGATTTTGCAGGTTGGAGTTGGATATAATGGGAGTCGGAAAGTGCTTCCTCTCTCCAGAGTCCTTGATGTTTCAGCCAGTTCTACAATATGGATAAGTAGGGATAAAGAACAAAAGCACTGTTTACAGCACGTACCATCCTAGGAGCTTGGAGTGACAGTCTCTCATGAGAAGAGTAGGGGTGGATTCCAGGTAACAGGCTTTAAATATCTGAAAGGCTTATGCAGAGACAAAGAAAACATTGATTTTTTTTAAAATTTATTATTATTTCTAGTGGGTAGTTCAGGAAGTAATACGTTTAAAATTCATAAAGAAATATACAGGGCAGATGGTAAGACAACCTTCCTTGTGGTAAAGGCAGACGAATAATTGGTTGATGATATTGTATGCAAAGACCTCCAATGATGAAAATGACAAATCTTAGACAATATCTATGACATGACATAAATTTAGTTGATCGTGCTTTGGAAAATGAAGCTGGACAAGATGATCTCCTGAGGTACCTTCTAGACTTTTGCCTCTATAAACTGTATTTGAACAGACATGAAAGTACTAGCTGAATGTTTTAAAATTAACCCATTACCCATGTTCATATCTTATACCAACTGTGGTCTCATCTGTATAAGGTTCCATTTTCTCTGGACACTGATTGCCTGAGGTCAACCCATTTTTGTGCAGGGATACTTGGTACCAGCTGTAGTGTGGCTGAGTCAAGAGGGCTTTGATTTTAACTATAGAGAGAGCTAAAAGCTCTTACTTGAGGGTCATAATGCTACACTCTAATAGTCAGAGAAGATTTAGATTTACAGAATGCTCACAAATGGTTTTAATATCTTCTAGTTAAGGTATTTCTGAAACTTCATTAGTGAGCTTGGGGTGGTTCAGCAGAGATATAAATTAAAATGTTAAGTTTTGTAGATATGCCGCAGGATGGGATAAAGCATATGTTTATAACTTGGGAAATAAAATGTGAAAGAAAATAAAGATTACAACAAGCCTGTAAGAAACACAGAGAATTTGTAGCCGCAATATTGTTTGTCTTGTGAAGGAAACCATGGCATGTATTTCTTAGTAATGTCAGCTGATGGAGCTGAGACCATATAATGTTCCTTGCCACAAGCGGAACATTTCTATTGCTAGTTATTGATCGTATTGCTAGTTATTGTGAAAAACATATATTATAAATTGCATTCCTTTTATTTTTTTTCCCCCTGATGTGAAAAACTTGCTGCACAGGAAGCTACTGCCACAGAAATTCTCTGGAGAAACAGGAGGGCACATCTCCTCTCCACAGCCTGTGTTTAATCTGCCAAATGATGGGCAGGAAGGCAAGCTGGCTCATCAAATGTCTGCTTTTTCAAGAATTCCTGTTTGCATATGAAGACCTATACGTAGTCTGCAAGACCAGTTGAGAGAGTATGATATTTAAAATAACTATATTAGTAAATAGATGATATATAGGAGGAAAGGAGGTAAGTAGAATTGCAAAAGTTTCAGAATGATGTTCAAAATCACTAGCTACACTCAATTGAGAGCATGGCAAGGAATATAGCTGGACTTTTAAACTAAAAGTGAACACATAGAAAAATACAGTCACAATTGTAAGTGTCAGAAGGTTGGCCAGACAGGTTCTTTTCTGGTAGAAGTTACCACAGATCAAAATGCTAGAGACAGAAGAAATCTGTGTCTTGCTTCTGATGCAATCTTAATTTAATTTGTAGCGTTCAATTCTGTAATGCTCTCTTTTTACATTTACAGTTTTTTTTTTTTTTAATTTTACATTAAGAGAGGTTACTGTTTTTTTTAAGAGATGTAAGATTAATAACAGAATGCCACCTGCACAGCCCACCCCTCTGATGGATGCATGTAGCCCCTCAGTTTACCCATAGTAAGGCCTTTCTCTCATTCATCTCCCTGGCGCCTGCCTTCCAAGTACAGTAATTTAGAAACATTAATAATTAATGACCTTGTTGTGCTTTCATTTTCCTCCTCCCAGGCTCAGCCATAGCTGAGGTTTAAGCCCTAAGAGAAATGCCAGACACTGTTGCACTGAGAGCCTCGATGTGCTCCCTGGCTTCCTTTCAAGAAGAAATCTCCCTGGAAGGGATGAGGTAGCATAACTTACGTGACAGCTGGGTGCAGTGTGGAGTTACTTCCCGCTGCTCCCTCTCCTTCCCTCTCTTGTTGGCTCACGCACTCCTGGGTAACACAATGTCCCCTCCTGGCACAGAGGATGGCAGGTGGCCAGAGGCAGGCAGGGGCATGAAGGGCTTCATGCAACATTCCTCCTTTCCCAGCTGCTCAACACCCAAGTGGTCGCTCCTCAACTTGATCAGACACTTCCTGTAGCTACATGTTTGGCTTTCATTCTTCTGGACTATCAATTTTAGACTTTTGTAATGCAGTTTATTAATTTTCTTGTGTCCATCTCTCCCATGCACTTGATTTTTTTGTTTCATTTCTCACCATCCATACACCTTGTTGCACAGTCTCTGCTCATTGTCATTTCCTGGGCTCTCCCATAGCCACCACTTTCCTTTTTGTCCCATAATTAGTACAGTAATACCTCTCACCTCTGTTCCTACCTGGTTTTCCTGCCTTTTGGATCCCTCCCTCAATCATCCCAACTATAACAGAGAAATTCCACTGAAGACTGCTTACTACAACCCCACATCAATTCATACTACTCCATTTCCTCTGACTTTTCTTATAGAGACTCGTTATAGTCTGTGTGCTTCTTCTACCCTGTTCAGTAAAATGTGACATTAATACTTGTGCTACTCATGGCATTTCAAACATTGATTTACACTACTGACTACAATTGTTCAGTACTGAAATACCAAAATACACTCTCAGTCTGAATGGCTTTTATTTAGAATTGCAAATAAAAGCATGTTTTTCCTCAAAAAGTAGCAAAAGCTCATAGGCAGATATTGCTGTTTATCATACATCAATTTAAAAAAATGCTTTCAGTACAGGGCAGCAAGCAGTTAGTATTGTGCCCCACAGCAGATTAGATATTGAAGCTTTTTTCAGCTTGCTTTCTTCTGAGTTTTGACTTTTGCTACTGCAAAATAGATAGTGGTAAAAAGGAATTTTCCCCCTTTCTACTTTTCTGACAAAAAGCAAATAGTCTATGCTGAAACTTTAAATTCTGTAATGAAATAAACAAATAATAATAAAAAAGAATGGAATTTCCATAGGAGCAAAATCAAAGAAACCTATAAAATATAAAATAATAAAAAAACCCAGTAAGCTGTTAATTTGAAGTATTTTTTCAATATTAATGGACTGATCTGTAAAAATTCATTTCAGCCAGTTCAATTTTAAGCTGCACTCCTCTATTCTTGTTTCCTGTTCCTGGTGTTTGAAGTTTTCTAAAAGACCCAGAGAAGAATCTCTGGGAAAATGTAATGTTCATCTCTTCTATAGTAAAGTACTGCAGCCTATCTTGCAGAATGTTTTCATCCTGTTAGCATGCCAAATCTGGGAATATTCAAATGTTTGGAAAGAAGTGTCATTGTCCTTACTATTGTGGAAAATAAAAAGTATGTTAATCTTTTCAGAATAATTCATATAGGAACTGAGATGTTCCAGAAGGAACTTATATTTTTGCATACGTAATTCATTACAAAATGTTTTTTAGGAAATATTCCAAAACCTTTTGCCAAACTTCTATGTGCTGAGTTCCCTCAAAAAGGAAATTATTTCCATCTACTTTCAAATCACTAAATGCTTTGTGCAAAGCATAGGTCTTATCAGTTATAGTCATTCCACAATTCTTAAACATAGATAAAAATATTTTAAATGAAAATTCTTCAGAACAAGTAATTTTGAGGCTGATTGCTGCTACTGGTTCTTATTACACAAACCTGAATATGCTACATTAACGAGCAGTACCTCGTACATTTAAAATTAGCTTTCACTGGTTTTGTAACTGAGCACTAAAAATGTTTTTTATAATGATTTGATTTTGTCTTCGTAGCCAGAGGATATAATTTCTGTTATTCTTTTATTTTTTTAATTTTTTTTATTCTTTCAAGTTGCTTTCATGGTTCACATTCCTTTGAATAATAAAAAAGGCGTAGATATATAAATACAAATTTATTTAAGAGCAGAGGATCCAGATCAATGAAAGGTTAGGATGATGAAGTAAAGTCAAAATCAATTATGCTTAAAATAATTATACTTAACAGATTTCTCTTCTCTCTCCTCTAGTGTTGTATTTCATATGCAGTATTTTAAGTGACTTTGGGAAGAGAATGCTAGAAGATACTGGAGAACTGTGACAGTAATTAACGATCTTGTATCCCGGAGGCCTTATATGAAATGACTTTCCTTGTGCCAGGAACATTATTCCAAAAATATATGATTAGGCAAAACCTTTTTTTAGCTAGATTTTTTTTAGCATCTCTAATTTCTTCCAAGTAGCTTACAGAGAGAGTAGGCATTAGAAAATTGTTTTTCCTAGTTTTTAAATTGACCATTCCCTCCAAGACGTCTACTCGATTCAAAGTAAACATCCCTATTCAAGTAGATAAGAGAGGTCAAAATAAGTTGTTTCACGTTTAGAGAGCATGTAGAGCTAGATAAAGTTTTGGGTTTCACATTTGTTCTTTGCACAGCTAACAAGATGTTATTCCTGGGCTCTATCAACCTGTTGGCCTTCCCCTTCAACCACTCACTTACCAGCGCCACTTTATTCCTCTTGACCTGGTGCTTTTCAGGGATGAAATAGCAGCTTGCAGTCATCCAAGACTACTGATAATCTCTTCCAGTCACTCATCTAACTCTGATAATACCTCAAATTTTCAATTTATACATTACTCTAAAGACACATGCTCCCCTCAACAGGTTTACAATCTCAGTAGTATTATCTCTCTACACTTATGCTTACCCCCATGATGTGACCACTGCTCTACTCTGGTCACACTGTGATCCAGCTGGTCTTTATGGCACCTTTCTTTCCAGCTGTGAGTAATGTGTGTCTACTCCCAGCTGTGCAAAACTGCAGGTCCCTTCTATGTCTGAGGGTAGGCAAAACTGCACAATATACTAAGTTTCACTTTGGACTTTTCATTTCGCTCATCCTCTTTCAAAATGAGAAGCAATTTGTTATGGAAAGCTAATGTATTTTAGGACAACAATTTGTACTACTGGAGAGAGAAGAGAAATTAGTGCCTGTGGAGTAGCCTTTTAGCAGCAGTAAGCAAAAAAAGTCTGTGGAAGATAAACCAATTGAAAATGCAGATTAAAAATACTGACTTAAAAAATTCAAAGAAGCTGGGTTGTTTTAGAAGAAGAAAGGATCATTTCAGATGGGATTGGAAAATGGTCAGACATATTAATGGTAATCAAAACCCAGCCAGACTGACAGCTGTTGAATAAGATGATGCTTTTGGCTAGAAGCAGAATCACCTGTACCCTGTGCACATGGCCTTTCACAGGCAGCTGCTGTTGGAAATAAGATGCTGGAGAAAATGGTTTTTGGTTATGATCCAGGTGCAGGCTTCTTGCCCCAGGAACTATATTATCACTGGTTTTGTTTTCTTCCAGTGGCACAGGGACGCTTGAACTGTTGCTACAATACCAAATGGTGCATTTTCTGTCTTCTCCAATTTTTTTTACCACTGCATGTGTAAAATGTCTGAGAACTCACAAGGCATTTTGAAGATACCTTTTTAAGCCTTAATCTTAGACTGATGCTGTACATAATTGAGGCTAGCTTGGTAGCTGCAGCTCCGCTTTGTCTAACATTCAGAGGTCTCAAAATCTGGCATTTTGCAAACATTGAGACGATTCATGCTTGTGGCACTTCCTGGTTAGCCAGCGCTGTACTGAGTCCCCACAGTGATGTTTCTGAGCTTTTCCCTTCAGGTTGCACTTTACCTCTGTGCTCCCAGGCTTTCAGATTATTCTCCTCTGCAGTAGAAATGTGTATGAAGTCAGGTACTGCCCTATAGGATTTCATTTTATTTCATAGTAGTATAATATTCTATAGCCTTTAAAATAAAAGCTGTAATTTTTACACCACAAAGCTGTAACCTCCTTATAATTGGCAGGATTAACCGCCTTATATTTAGCATTATAACTGAGCGTGGGATAATGAAACAAACATAGAAAGGCATGAGGAAGGTCAGAATCTGGTACCTCAGGTTTTCCTCTTGCAGCGTTCAGCCAATGCAATATAATCTCCTACCTTTAACAGTCAATCACATCGCCCTTTAAGCTGATTTCCTTTTTTTCCCATGTGATGTAAACAAAAAAGGTGGAATTCATAGAATCTGCTTTACATATGCTATGACATCAAATCAAAAATAAACTTCCTGTTACTAATTTCTTGCAAAACTTGTCTTCTGTTGGAAACATGAGAGTACCGCAATTTAAATCATATCTGAGAAAAAAAAAAAGGCACTTTTTTTAACCTAGTGATGTATTTGTTGAATCCCCCTTTCCATTAGGGCACCTGGATCTATAACTTCATGCGATAAAATAAGTGTTATTCATATATGAGTGAACATAGTGTACTGTTCTTTCTTGTGGGACTTACCACTGTTACTAGGGGACTCTTTTATTTTACTAGAAGCAGTTAGGAAAATCTCAGCAGGCCTTGGTACAATTATCGTGGCCCCTAGTTTCCATCTAGTGCACTTCCAGCTTTGCTGTTCCTAGCCAGTGGGAATTTAGCAAACTACTTGGAAGGGGATCTGGTCACTGAGGCATCAAAATGTACCTTCTTCTCACACACCAGAAGGTAGAGATGTGGCCTGAAAGCTGCACTGTGCCTTTTCACACAGTGATCTCATCAGGGAAAGAGTCCCAGGGCTGGAACACAGTATCCAAAAATAAACACCTTTCAGTGCTTTCATTGTGGGGGCTTGTTGTCTTTTCTCCTTTTGTCTTGGCTCTGGAAATTGGGTAAAGTATCTTGCAATGCTGAGGAGAAAACAATAATTTTAACTTAAGATATCCTATGTTTAGTAACTTTCCCTGGCTTCCACAAGCAAAGGTAGAGAGTGAGCTCTCAAAACATCTCTCTTACTAGCAGATCCAACCTATAGGTGACCGTGACGGAAATATTTGAAAACATGATTAAATGAAGCCACCCAAGCCAGGCACATTTTGAAAAATAAGCACTGTATTACTTCAATTTGCTGTAAATAGTAATTTACTTTGGTTATTTCCTTTAATTATAGTGTTCCATCTTTACAAGAAGCTGTATTTAGGAACAAAGGGACCAATGTCACTGTAAGGTGTATGTTATAATAGACACATTTGTATTAGGCTTCAATAGAAACCTACGGTGTATCCAGCAATTCTGTGGCTCTTGTGACCACCAACCCTTCCCCTTCTCTTGTTTTGTCAGTGTGGTGTCTTTTTTTTTCTATGTGCTCACTTAGGCTCTTTCTGGTTATGGGTTTGTTAATATGTGTGGTTTATTTGTTTGTTTGTTTGTTTATTTTACATCTAATCCAAATGTTCCTATGTTCCTTTTTTTTTTTTTTAAAAGAAACAGGAAATCAAGATATCTAGCAAAGCTATTTATACACAGTAGGAAACCCTGGGTTGCAGGGAGGGCTAATATACAAAGACTGACAACCTATTTCTTTAAATGACAAGCTGACATATTTATTTTTATTATTTCACAAAAGTATTCACCAGACTCATCAGTCACACTAAAACCTCTTTCCCCCTTCGTGCAGGCAGAGTACGTAGCCTTACTGAGAGCTAGATTGAGAGAAATATAAAAACTAAAAACTGTCTTTTTGGAATCAAAAAGGGTGTTTGAAGACCTGTAACATACTGCTTGGAACATAAAATATAAGACTTTTCCTGTTTGAATAAATTTTTATATTGTTGATTTTTTACAAAGTTAAATTACAGCTACATAAAGGGATTTTTATACTGAAAATTAAGTTTATGTTATGCAGAAGTTGCATTTCTACTTCTGCTGGAATGCCAGTTCCTATAGAATCTATCTGATCTTTCTACCTGAATCAGAAACTTCACAGCTTTTAGGATATTAAAGGAAACAGATCCTTTATAAGTGGTAGAGCATCTTATAGTATTTAAAAAGTACAATAATGAGCCTCAGCTGCAAACTAAGTTGCCATAAAACAGGCTTATATTTCTGCACTTAGTGTGACATTTTCCAGTAATAGCGTTTTCTACTACAAAAGTGAGAATTCAGTTTTGCTCAAAGAAATAATCACCTTAGCTTTTCTATATGCACATTTTTATCTGTCAGTTGTGTAACAGTAACATGGATATATAACGTAATTTAGAGTGTCTTCAGCTGGAATTTAAAATAGCTGCAGACCAAGATTCGATATTGGAAGTACAAACAATGTGTATGCAGATATCACACTGGAAAAGCATGTGTATCTGTTTTGCATGTCACCTAATGGAAAGCCTATTCATTAAGCCTTTCAAATAAAATTGAGTTAAACCACAGAAGTGTTTAAAGCACAAAGGTTTTACTTTTCACTGTCCATCTTATTTGTATTTTAAACTGATGTTGAATAAAAATTCTGAACACTTTTAAATCCCTGGAAATGTAATGGTATTTTGGAATATCTGCCAAATGCAGGGCTAGGAGCTGAAAAATCAGTGATTGTATAGTGGGGCATGGGGGGTGTTTCTGTATGTTCATGTGTATGCATGAGCTCTTTGCCATTCATAGCAGCTGTTTTATGATGAATACCTCACTAAGAAGAGAAGTTTTATGCTTATTCAAATCATTATTTTGAAATAAGTAAAGGATAAAAATAAGAACTTCTAACCTCATAGGTTTGCCATTAATTTAATAAAAAAATGACATGCTGTAAACAAAAATCAATTGCAGAGAGGAGAAACAGGAAAAATGTTTTTAAATGCTCAAGAATAGGAAAAATATCTTTAAATGCTCCAGATCCCATGCATATTTGCACTGCAGAACACCACTCACGAACCATGCAGTAAAATGCGACTTCCTTTGGAGAAGGAGTCAACTGACAAAGGATTTTAGAGTCCTGAGGATTCATAATGTCAGCATTACAAGACCTTCTGAGAGTGGATAACAATTCTGTTAACACAAAAGCAAAGGCTATTTTTCTGCTTAAAAATTATGATACCAGCATCCACTTTATTAAATGCTTGAACGCGTTTTATACCACATCCATATTACTTGCTTGTAAATTTACTATTTTTTAATACGAGATGATATAAAGCTACTGTCACAATCTCCTGTGTGAATTCAAACTTTGTGGAAAATACTTTCATTTACCTCACTGCTTTCACTTAAAAGAAAAAGCATCGTGCTACTTTAGGTATCCAGAATCCTGGCGTGTCCATGCACAGTGTTTTATGACATCTGCATTTTACAGGAAGAGGGGGAGGAACAACACAGTTTTTACATTAACATAGATATACTAGAGAAGTGCCATTATTGAGTTAGCTACCTATTCCTGTCCATTCATGAATGAATAATGTTAGAATTAACATGAGCTATAGTGCATTATTTATTATTTCTCTGGGTTTGATGCTTAGCAGAGGTGCTAAAGGTCTAATGCCTTTTAAATGTAATTCATTTCCCTTTTTAATATGCTTTGCTTGCTAAAAGAGACACTTCAATTTTCCTTTGCTATTGGTATTTTGGGAAAATCTCTCTTAAATTAGAGTAATATTGAAATTATTTCAAGCTAATAGTTAAAGAAATAGGACAATTAGTTTAAAGCATACAATTATTTAGTGTTAAGGAATAGACCTTGAAGTAAACTTGAAGTGTATGTGTTTGGTTATTACCTGTACCTGTACCATGAAAGTGAAAACAAAATTATGGTCTTATGCTCGTTCGCTGTAATATTTATTTCTGAAGGTTCAAGAAATGCTAGCAAGAAAGCATCCAGGCTGAAAGCCTGGCACTATTGAAGTAATGGGAGTTTCATTCACAGTAGCACAACCCCTTCAGTGATTGTTTGTTCTTGTTTAAACAAGATTCTTATTTATGCTGTTAAAGACTGAAGATTAATATTTTATGATTCATAATACATGTTGTTGAAGCTTGGTGAAGCAGGCAGTAAACCAGACACTTCCTAAGAAGCATTTTCAGCACAAGCAAAATTGCCCAGACGTTGCTCAAAAGAGGCTGTTCAATTGGGCCTGAAAAGTCGAATGATCTGTATAGAAATTAAGAGTATTTGTTACAAGCTGGGAAAACACCCTTTCTAATTGTAAAAATATAGCTGTTGTGTGTCAAGGGCAAATTAAACAGAGAAAGCCTTCAGAATCTTACAAACTGCTGTGAGAATGCTTTCTCACCTGTGGGTATATCTGATTATCAGTCTTAAGTTATGAGGTTTTTGGCAAGGCGTGCAAATTCCTGCAATGACTTCAGTCTACTAAAAACAAGCTGTTGGCTAGTGCTCTTGGCAAGCTTAGGATTTGCAGTGAGCCTTCTGCAAAAAATGTTTCGGTCCTTAATCATTTTGGAGAACAATTGCTTCCCCAGGGCTTCTGTCTGCAGTGCGAGTTGATGTGTCTCTTCTGTTGAGATGCCACGTGACGTGTCCCAGTTAACTACTTTAATTTGGAATGGAGTATTAATTTATTCTTTGAATTCGCAAGCTACATTTTCAAGAGCTTTCACAATACCTCTGAAGTTCCCTATGTATTTCCTTGAAACTCCCTGAACTGCAACTTTCCAAAGTCCAGGGAATAACCTGATCGGGATCATAGAATCATAGAATCGTAGAATAGTTTGGGTTGGAAGGGACCTTTAAGATCATGTAGTTCCAACCATCCTGCCATAGGCAGGGACACTTCCCTCTAGACCAGGTTGCTCAAAGCCTCATCCAGCCTGGCCTTCAGTGCTTCCAGGGATGGGGCACAGTCATTAAAAGAAAACCCACAAGCAACCCAAATTACAGGAACAGAGCCTGCAGTGGATGCAAAAAAAGTAGGCAGAGCTAGAAGGATCTTCCTTCTCTGAAGATTTATAAGGATGTTTAACGATAAAACAGAACAAGACAAAGAGTCACCACACCCTCAAGTTTTCTTCAGATAATGAATTAACAGGCACTGTGGTGCAGTTTATACTTAATGTCATTATTAACAAGTGTTCTAGACTCCAACAGAAATTGTGAAATTCAACCATTGCAATTGTATGTGCTGCCATGCAAAGACATCTAGCTGGTTATGTGGGCTGAGTGATGGGACTGACTGGGCTTGGTGGGGTGCTCCTCCTGTGTGCAAACATCACAAGCTCCTCCTGCATTGCCTTCAGTGTTTGATTGTGAATCAAACACGGGCATTTTTCAGCTTGAAATCTCTTTTAAGATCTCAATATCCTTTTATTTTTCTTTGCTGTCAAGTCAGTATTAGAAGACGGCGCATACATTATCAATTACGAAATGCAGTGAAAAATTCATAGCAACAATAATCTGAAACTTTCTTCTGTAGAAGGGGGTACAAGAAGGAAAAGCACATTTTCTAGCCACAAAATGCCTTCTAACTTTGGGAATTTCAGTTGAGCACAAAGGATTAGGAAGGTAAAGAACAGCAATAGTCACAGTTTAGGTCTGGACAGCTTCTTCCTCCATTTTATAATGAACAAAGCTTAGACCCACAATAACTTTACTTAACTCCTGTTTATTTTAGTGATAATTACAAATTTAAGTAAGGACTAGACAATGAATGTGTGTTAGGAAACTTGGTCTATGTGGTTTGAGCAGGATTGTGTTGAAACTTATTCCCTAAGGCTTTTAAATATCTCTCACCTAAAACCTTAAGGTAAAGTATGAAACTGTAGTGAACAAATAAAGAAATTTAAACTAATTAATTAAACTCATGGAAAATTAGTATTAAAATTGCATTCTTTTCGGTACTAAGAATAGCATTTACAGCTATTTTTTATTTCACATTAAAACTGTAAATGGCTTTAATAGCAAAGAAACTTCAGAAAATGCACTTTCCATAATCCATTTAATTGTGCTATTGCACTGAAGTGATGGCACACAATTAGATTATTGTTATTATGTGTGAAAATCCACATGATCATTTTTGTGTGTGTATGATTTTTTCCTGAAATTTTGGAAGTGCAGAATGCTTACAGAGATTTCCAACTGCCCCACTGTAAAGCAACTGAGCAACCAAAACCATACTCTGAATTAAAAAAATAAATGACCTTGTAGTCAACACTCATTAACCTACCAACCAAACAAACAAAGCAGGGACAAAGCAGCAGAAGGCTGTAGTCAGCATCCTAAAGCATATTTGTGTCCTGCATCTTGTCATGATTGATGCATTGCACTTGTGGCATTTGACAAACATTGTTTTGCAGGTGCTTAGCATGATGACAAATTAACAAATGAAATAAATGGATTACAAAGCATTTACACAGTCATTTATGCCTTTTTCACATCCAGTCTGGATTACTACAAAGTGATCAGAGGCTAGTTACAAAGAGATATATAAGCTTTACAAGGTGCAGGGTGATTAATGCAGAAGGATTAATGAACATAATTTTGAATCCGTAGCTTTTGTCTTATGCCATTTGCTCATTTTGTTATTAATAGGCACTGAAATCATGACCCTTATTTCATAAATCCTCAAAGGACTGGTAATGGGCTGATAGCATTCTTGAAACATCTTTGAAACAGCCTCTGATAAACAGGGACAAAAGAGATGATCATCCAGGAGCAAACATCTGAGAAGCAGGGTAAATTACCTTGGGTGACGGTCCACTCTATCATGGCAGCAGTGCTTCTGGTTCCTCCATACTTTACTGATTTGGTACTATAAGTCTCAGTGGACTATTGCTGGAGGGTCCTCAGGTGTGGAATGACTTAGTGGGGTGTCTCCCAAAATATGTGGTGGAGAATGACAGAAGTCATTTTTCATATGTGTCATCATTCCTTGCTAAGTGGTAGTGTGCTGCATTTGTAGGCAGTGACCAAAAGTGCTCCTTTCTGGGAGAGACCTCACAAGATTTAGGTGTTTCTGCTGAGATGCAGAGGCTTTGCCAGGGTGCTCTGTAGCAAATGACAGCATGAAGATGCCCCTTACATAGCATGGGTGCCAGCAGTGTGTGGTGCTGGCCTGCTACAACTACCACCGTGCTCTTCTCCTGAGGTCCCTTTCTCATTCTGTGATAAACTTGCTAAAACTTGGTTTGCCCAGTCCATACCACAGACAGCAGAGATTGTGATCCTAAGCATATTTCATGAATGCTTGCCATTGTCTTGTTTTGGACAAATAATCAGAAAGGCAATTTGTACCGAAAGTATTTTTGATTCATTCTTTTTTTTTGATTTTAAGTTTGATTATTTAAATGATGCATGGTAATTTTTCATGTGCTGTTAATCTGATGTGTACCATAAGATAAAGGAAACTTTTGATCTTACACTTACAATTTAGCAAGTTAACACGTGTCATCTGAGCTGTGGTAATGGCCCAATTTTGTGTTCTTTGCCTGTGGCAACTACTTAATAGTTCCATTTAACTGGCCCTCAGAGAAAGCACCTGCAGAGATTTGGTGTACCACAGACTGTCTCACCCCTTACAAGCATGTGATGCTGTGAGTTTCTCAATTTGACCAACACAGTTGACCGCATACTTGTGCTATCTTGAATTACAGTGTATATATTTGTGAAAGCCATCTGGGAGGCTCTCCTCAGTTTTGAAGCGCTGAACATCTGCAGGATGAGCAGCTCACACTCTGGGAGATCATAATTGCCTTGCCTTGCCTATATGACTGCTAGTGGACACTTTTTCAGTGGTAGATATGTTGTACATTTGCGGTACCTGAGGTGATGAGATGGAGAGCCAGAAGTCTGGGGTATGGTAGGGAATTGGTATGGACTCTAGGGGAATGAAGTCTGACACTGCAGATTTGCAACTCATTTCAGAAATTAAGATGCACTATTTTTGGAGGTGTTTGCTACAGAAAAACACCACACCTTGTCTGAAGTGCAAAGGTGGAAAAGAAAAGAGAATGAAGTAATAGACAAGGGAGTGATGGCAATTAAAGAGCCACTTGTGCCTTCAGGTGGCATGAACGGGTCTAAGGAAGGGAAGGGAACTAAAAGAAGTAAATTAAGAGCTGTGACTTTTGGCTTAAACCAGTAGCTAAAAAATTAATATTAAGGAAACCAGTACTAAAGTATGTTGGGGATTTCATAATTGGATCATCACAACAGCAAATGTATATTTTGGAACTAGATTTTATTATGATACAAGGCTCCTTCAGAAGACAGAACTGATAAGCCCTCTAAAATAAAGTGAGAGTACTTTTAAACCAACTGATGTATGATCTACATTAGACTTGTATTAATTGATTCTGTTTTGTGGTGAACAAAGCAGGAATTACATTTTCAAACAGATCCTTATTTAGAATTGGAAGTAGCATATTGATTTAAAAATTGAATTATATTATTGAAACATTTAACTTAATAAAACATCTGATCTGAAGAGTAAAGTAACATTCAGAAGAATGTTACCCTCTCTAGTAGCAGAACTTTCAGGACATTATGTTTTACAAAGTTGTTTTCTATGCAGTAAATTTTATCTTGCAAGTCATAAGTTGTGCAGCAGTTAAAGATGGTGTGATGGAAAAAATGACACTTGAAAGAGAGCTCTAGTTGATGCACACACATAGAGATGAAGAAGATGAGAAACTACTCTTATCTCCATTCTTTTGGTGAGTTGTAGGCTGACAAGCCTAACATTCCCCAAGCAGGGTACAGTTCTGTTAACTATTTGAGATGATTCAGGTATCTTGTGTTGCAATGATGCTCTTTTCCATGTGTAGTGCTGAAGATCTTCAGCTAGCAGTGAGCACACTATCTCCAGATTTAAGGGCTGTGATGATGGCATTTAGTTAGGTACAGAACTACATTAATGCTCCACTGCTGTCAGTGCCCACACAAGACTTCTTGGTCTTGTGTGGGACAATTATGGGATCAGGCCCAGCCAGGATGGGTTCATGAAAGGCAAGTCCTGCTTAACCAACCTCATCTTCTTCTATGATCAAGTGACCTGCCTGGTGGATGAGGGAAAGGCTGTCGATGGAGACTACCTAAAATTCAGCAACGCCTTGACACTGTCTCCTACAGTATTCTCTTGGGGAAGCTGGCAGCCCATGGCTTGGAAAGGTTCTTCTTTTCTGGGTAAAGAACTGGCTGGAGGGCTGGGCCCAGGCAGTGGTGGTGAATGGAGTTAAATCCAGCTGGCGACCAGTCACGAGTGGTGTTCCCCTGTTCTCCTCAATATCTTTATTGATGACCTGGATGAGAGGATTGAGTGCACCCTCAGTAAGTTAGCAGATGACACCAAATTGGGAGGAACTGTCAATGTGCCTGAGGGTAGGAAGGCCCTTCAGAGAGATCTGGACAGACTGGATCTCTGGGCTGAGGCCAATGGGATGAGGTTCAACAAGACCAAGTGTAGGGTCCTGCACTTTGGCAACAACAACCCCAAGCAAAACTACAGGCTTGGGGAAAAGTGGCTGGAAGACTGTGTAGAGGAAACAGACCTGGGGGTATTGGTCGATGCTCAGCTGAACATGAGCCAGTAGAGTGTCCAGGTAGCCAAGGTCAATGGTGTCCTGGCTTATATCAGAAATAGCACAGCCAGCAAGAGTAGGGAGGTGATTATCCCTGTTTACTTAGCACTGATAAGGCTTCACCTTGAGTATTGTGTTCAGTTTTGTGCCCCTCACTACAAGAAAGATGTCAAAGCCCCGGAGCATGTCCAGAGAAAGGAAATGAAGCTGTGAGGGGTCTGGAGCACAAGTCTTATGGGGAGTTAGTGAGGGAACTGGGATTATTTAGTCTGGAGAAGAGGAGGCTCAGTGGATACCTTATTGCTCTCTACAACTACCTGAAAGGAGGTTGTGGTGAGGTGGATGTCAGCCTCTTCTCCCACGTAACAGTGATAAGATGGGAAGGAATGGCCACAAGTTGCGCCAGGGGAGGTTCAGGTTGGATATTAGGAAAAATTTTGTCTCTGAAAGAGTGGTCACATGCTGGAACGGACTGCCCAGGGAGGTGGTGGAGTCACCATCCCTGGAGGTGTTCAAGAAATGTTTAGGTGCACTAAGGGACATGATATAGCGGGGAAGTATTGGTGGTAGGTGGATAGCTGGACTAGATGATCTAGGAGATCTTTACCAACCTTGGTGATTCTATGATCCTGTGATTCTGTGGTGTTTAGCTACATCCTCAATCACACTTTGGGTTCAACATAGCTAGTTCAGCTAGTTAACTGAATTAAGAATATGTGGAGAAAGCAAAGAAACAGTGCTTTCAGTCAGCAGTATAGGAAAAGGAAAAGTGAAGAGTGTGAGGCCCTTAAGAGCTAAGCCCTGTAGCTCACAGGACAGTCTTGTGTGCAGAAGGTGATGGACTTGGGGCAGGAGGATGCCTTGGTTGTGTTCTGAATTTCTTGATGCATTTGAACAGTTGCCTTGACCATACTTGAATAATTAATGGGACTTGGTATTTCTGAGTGTATTTAACTACTGATTTATGCATTACTATAAGCTCACCACTGTCCAAACATACCTGTAGGGCCTCAGCTAAAGGCTTTGAAGTCAGTATCAGTCTGAAGTGAATGAGAGGTGGATCATGCCCTTAAACAAATACTTCCGGAAGGCCCACTGTGCTTATAGAGAAGTATTTTCTTGCTAAGCTGACATTTTAAAATTAAACAGTTTTTTGGCTTCAGGCCTTAAAGGAAATGGGACAAGTTTCTTTTCACTTATTTTTTAATGATGCAAAAAATAAGTTTAAGCTTCTTTTTATTTTAAAGTGACTGTATCTTTTTTCAGACTCTTCTGACTAACTCACTCCAACAACAAAAAAATACCCTAAACTCACAGATGGAAGAGAAAGTGTCTGAAAATATTGGCCTAAAATGTCTCTGAAAGTTTAAGTTTGGAAAGCAGGGAATAAATGGAAGCTCTTCTGCAAGCACAAGAACTCTTTTTGCAATGGATGCCAGTTTGTGGGTGTTTGTGTGTGTCAGAGCTTGTCACGTAGTTATTGGGATTATATTTTCCATTCATGCTTATGAATCACCCAGAAATAGTGCTTTACTATTTGTAAGCATAAACTCAATAATTTGGATGATTAAATTTCAGCCTATGCAATGTCCATAAACCAATTGCTGTAGTGTGTCACTGCTGACTGTTCACATAAGGTGATTGATTAAATATATTACAGTGTAAGCTTTCAGCTTCCCTTTTGGAGAAATAAAACTTTTAAGAAGTCTGAACAACGAATATAAAATTAAATCATCCAGAATGTAACAACAGCTAAAGGATCTGACTTAATTCCTTTTTTTCAGTCTTCATCCAATGGGAAGTGAATGCTGCATGCCTTCTGTTAATTTGAATAAACTTTTGCTCATTTCAGTTATGCTGCCGAATTGAAAGACTGATTCCTAGGATCTGCTCACCATCAGTTTAGCACAGTGATAGGAAGTCTTTTTATTCACTACTTTTTGTATTTAATAACTTGACATTACTCTTTATAGTTATATTTAAGAACTATGTAACTATTTAATAACATCTTGCATATGGATTCAGAATCTGAGAAAAAAAGATCTATATATGTGTGCACTTTTTGTTACTTTCTGTTACAACCAATTATTTCTAGTCCAACAATTCTGTAAAACAAATGGTACTATTAAAACTTCTGGGAGATGGATACCAAAGGACCTTTTGAGGTGGTACGTCTTTGCATGCCCAGCCTTTATGTACTGTTAACACCTGGGTGATGCCTGAGGCATGCCAGCCAGTAATTATATACCTTCATTTTTCTTGTCTGACAGTCTGTCATCATTCGTTTTAACTATGAGTTAAAGAGAGATTCTTCATGTCTACCCCTTCACCCTGTCCCATATTCTACAGTATCTTCTCCAAAATCACATTTATTTCACCAGCAGGTTACATAATGGGGTTCATTACAACTGTTTTGCATATAAAAGAAAAAATAGTACAGTTCTGGATCTTCTGAACTACATAAGTGATAGCTGCAGAACAGATTATTTAAGCAACTCTAATACAGGTAGTTACTTGCAATTAATTTTTTTTAACATTAAATTCCTAATGATCATTAGGACAGTTATTCTGACATTACTTTGCATAAGGCCTGTCATGGTGTTCACCTCAGAGAAAGTCAATGGCCTATCTTGAAACAGAATTTGTAATTCATGCAGGGTCACATCAGCAGTGGTTTTCTTTGAGAAACAAGGAGGCATAAAACACCCATGTGTCTTCAGTGCATGAAAGTTGGGTTGAAAATAGGGAGTTTACCTCTTCAAATGAAAGTAGAGTTGAAAGATGGAAGCAATCAGTAGGTAATCTAGTCTGATCTGTTGTATAATATGAGCAGCAACTTCTGTAATGAGCCTAATCGTTTGCTATTAATTAATACATATGTTGCATCTCACTTATGTAGCTCTTACAGAAAAGCTTCCAATCTTCATGTGAAGGCATTAAGATGTGAGGAAACTACACGTCCATTGCTCATTGCTCCAGAAATTAATCGTTCTTGCAGTTAACAAATAGATCATTTCCCCATCTTAAATGACTTGTGCTTAGCCTTACGTGGTGACTTGTTTTGCCTTTCATGACTTATTAAAATTCCTTTTATGGCCACTATTTTGTTACCATGTAGATATTTTGTATGTTGTAAGCAAACCATCTCTCGTTGTTTTTGAAAAGTTGGCCAGAATCATAGAATCACGAAGGTTGGAAAAGATCTCCTAGATCATCCAGTCCAACTGTCCACCTATCACCAATATTTCCCACTAAACCATGTCCCTCAGTACAACTTCTAAATGTTTTCTGAACACCTCCAGGGATGGTGACTCCACCACCTCCCCGGGAAGCCAGTTCTAGCTCCTGACCACTCTCTCAGAGAAGAATTATTTCCTAACGTCAAACATGAATCTCCTCTGGCCCAACTTGAGGCCATTCCAAGTGAGAAGAGGCTGACACCACCTCACCACAACCTCCCTTCATGTAGTTGTAGAGAACGATGAGGTCACTCCTGAGCTTCCTCTTCTCCAGACTAAATAATCACAGCTCCCTCAGATGCTTCTTATAAGATCTCTGCTCCAGACCCCTCACCAGCTTCGCTGCCCTTCTCTGAACTTGCTTCAGGGCCTCAATGTCTTTCTTGTAATGAGGGGCCCAAAACTGAACACAGTACTCGAGGTGCGGCCTCACCAGGGCTGACTACAGTGGGATGATCACTTCCTTGCCGGGAATACTAGTTCTGATACAAGCCAGGGTGCCACTGGCTTTCTTGGCCACCTGGGCACACTGCTGGCTCATGTTCAGCCAAGCATCAACCAATACACCCAGGTCTGTTTCCTCTACACAGTCTCCCAGCCACTCTGCTCCAAGCCTGTAGCACTGCCTGGAGTTGCTGTGGCCAAAGTGCAGGACCCAGTGCTTGGTCTTGTTGAACTTCATCCCACTGGCCTCAGCCCAGCGATCCAGTCTGTCCAGATCCCTCTGAAGGGCCTTCCTACAACCAGGCAGACCTTATTCCATCCATATAGGGATTTGTTTATTTATTTATTTATTTATTTGAGTTCTCAAATGATTGATGCCACTTTCTGTGCACATTCAACATCTTTCTTGAAAAAAGTAGACTGAAGCTGGAGGACACGTTCCAGTATTAGTCTCACTAGTGCTATCAGTGATGTCTAAAATAATCTTTTTCCCATTTATTGTTTTGTGTATTTCTGAGGATGACAGAAGCCTCTTTTGCTAAGTCATCGTAATGGAAGCTTACCTTCACACATCTGTGTACATAGATGACCTTTAGGTTTTCCTCCACCCTCTCCATGGCTTAGACTGTGGCTATGGTCAACAATTTTTTTTCCATAGATGTATAACTTTGTGGACGGTGCATTATTGATTGGAATTTGACAGAATATCTGTGCCACTCTCTTCTCAACTTCATTTGTCATTCAACCAGGACATGTGGCAGCTTGAAGTTTGATTAAATCTTTGACTAACATCAAGATAAATATGGATCACAGCAGAAACATCTGCTGAAGGTGATTCACAGCTTTTTGAAATTCGTCTATGAGCCATTCTCCTCAAAGAATCAAACTTTTTTTTTGTAAGGGTATACTTTTCAATACACCCTGATGTGTAGTCGTAGTGTGCATATTCTTCACAAAATCATGGAATCATAGCATGGCTTAGGTTGGAGGGGGACATTAAAGATCATTTAGTTCCAACCCCCTGCCATGGGAAGGGCTGCCACCCACCAGATCAGGTTGCCCAGGACCTCATCCAACCTGGTCTTGAACACCTCCAGGGATGGGGCACCCACAGCTTCTCTGGGCAGCCTGTGCCAGTGCCTCACAACCTTCTGAGTAAAAAATTTCTTCCTAACATCTAACCTAAATCTACCCTCTTTTAGCTTAAAGCCCTTCCCCCTTGTCCTATCACTATCAGGCCATGTAAAAAGTTAGTCCCCCTCCTCCTTTTAAGCTCTCTCAATCACTGGAAGTCTGCAATGAGTTCTACCTGAAGCCTTCTCCAAGCTAAACAAGACCAGCTCCCTCAACCTTTCTTCATAGGAGAGGTGCTCCAGCCTTTTGATCATCTTCATGGCCCTCCGCTGGACCTGCTTCAACAGATCCACATCCTTACTGTACTGGGGGCCCCAGGTCTGGACACAGTACCCTGGATGGAGATTCACAAGGGCAGAGTTGGAGGGGACAATCACCTCCCTCTCCCTGCTGGCCATCTCCCTTTCTATGCAGCCCAGGATATTGTTGGCCTTCTTGGATGCAAGCACACACTGCTGGCTCATGTCCAGCTCTTCTTCCACTAGGAACCCCAAGTCCTTCTCTGCAGGGCTGCTCTCAATGAGTTCTCCCAGCCTGTACTCATATCTGGGATTGTCTTGACCCAAGTGCAACACCTTGCAGCTGGCCTTGTTAAACCTCTTTAGACTCTCATATGCTCACTTTTCAAGCATGTCCATGTCCCTCTGGATGGCGTCCCTTCCCTTTGCTGTGCCAACTGCATCACTCACCTTGGAGTCATCCGCAAACTTGCTGAAGGTATGCTCAATCCCACTGTCTATGTTGTTGATAAAGATGTTGAAGAGCATTGGTCCCAAGACAGATCCCCGGGGCATATCACTTGAGACCAGCCTCCACCTGGACATAGACCCATTGATAGCAACTCTCTGGCTATGACTAGTCAGCCAATTCTTTATCTATCAAATAGTCCAGCCTTCCACTTCCAATCCTTCCATTAAAGGATTCTTCTCCTTTAATTCTTTGTGATGTAAATCCTACATGACTTTTTCATTAATCTCTCCTGGATTGATGCCAGGATCCATGACCCCTAGTTGCACAGGTCATCCACTTGCACTTCTATTGAGAGCTTTCACAAGATTAATGCTCTCTAGGCATCTGAGTCTTTTCTGCTATTGCATGATGTATGGCAGATGAGTATCAGCAAGCAAGGATTTTCAGATAATTCTTAAGGAATTCTTGGTGGAGAATTTTCTGAATCTTCTGTTTTTAAGATATTTATCTCTTGTAGATGTTGTTCAACATTCTTCTTAATTACTTACAGACTGCAAAATACTGCATTGCCCTGTAGTTTCATGCATCATCCATTTTATTGCCACAGCAGCTGCTCTTCTCAGTGACCAGGCCTTAGATCTTGTCTAGGTACAATTGCAGTGAACACCACTCATTTGATTCCATCATAATTCATAAATACTATGGGAATGGTCTGTCCCCTGACTTATCGGTGTAATTTTCACAGACTTCAGAAGCACTTGCAGCAAATACAGTAAATGCAGTGTAGAATGAGATAATGTCCTCTAGTTGATAAGTTGGCTGAATGAAAGAGATTTCTCTCTACAGAGCTTACCTTTGTCTGATGGGACTTGCAGGTATAGTCTAAACACAGTAGTTAAATCATAAACCTGTATCTTGTGAATAAATATATGTCTGGACATCCCTTCATATGTGTATTATATTAAAGAGACTATTATTGGTGTTTTTCAGAAAGCTAGTCACATACAGACAATAATGATTTTGGTGGAAAACCAACAGATTTAGTAATTATTACTGAAAACAGTCCTCAGCATGTTCAGGAGTGAACAAAGTAATACATACATCTACAGAAAAGTATTTTAATTGAGTTTGTAATGTTCCTATGATTTCTTTGTAAGACTAGAAGCATGCATGTGTTTAAAGTGTCATATAATTTATAAACAATTATGTTTGACTGTTATAAACATATTTTCTTGAAGTATGCAGATAACAGTTAAACTGGTGTTTGTTAAAGAAATGACTCAACCAAAATGATAAGAATTGACATAACTTTTGCTACCGCTTTGAATGCATCATCAACTACAGGCACAAGAAATACATCTTTGGTGGAAAGACACTTCTTAAGAACAGAAAAATATCTGAGGAAGTCTCATTCATATTAAATGAAAACAACAGAAATAATGATCTAGATAGAGGCATGTTTCAGAGAAATAATATGCTTTTTGGCTCTGATTAGCACTGCATTGACTCATACAATTTAGGGGAAATATTATGTCAAAGCATCTTGTAATAGCAGAGGAACAGGTAACTAGTGGTAACCATAAGTGTTCATGAAAACAAATAAATTTGTGTATATACACGTGTACATAATGGCAAACAATAGCAGCTCTAAACATTGCTTAATTTAGTGCAGCACCTGAAAAGTCTTTTGTCCAAGATGTGCTGAAATTTTCTGGGCAGCTTTATACTGATTATCCCGTTCTGACATGTTTTATGAAAAAAATACAGGAAACTGTATGTATCTTCTTCACGCCAACAATCAGAAAGGACGAAAGACTCAACTTGCAGTTGAAAAACCTCAGAAATGCAGAAACAAATGATGTTCCATCACCCATTATATACAGTCTCTGTGCTGAGCAGCCTAGCTTTAGAAATAGCATGTACTCGCAAATATTGGCATGTAATTTCTTTCTTGAAAGACTTGAGAAATGTTTTCTGAAATTGCTTTACATACAAAGATGATGAATAAAACTAAAATAGATGTTAATGCACTAGCTCCTGTATTGAATGTGATTTAGATATGATTGAGTTAGTTTGATCCAAAAACAAAATCGTCCAGTAATAGCATCAATATATAATGTCCAGATCTTTAAACGGAAGAAGTATTTAGAAACTGTTAAACAGAAAATAAAGTTTATTTAATGACAGTGTGCTTCATGCACCAAAAAAGAACTCTGTCTGTTATAAAACAGCATGGTCTGAAGCAAGTAACTCTGTCATCTGGATTCAGGTACAAATAACAAATAAAGGCTTTATGCAGATGGATAGACTAGAAAATCTAAGTGCTATAACCGTGTAAATGGTACTTAGCAACGGCTGTCCTTCCTGTTCTGACATGCATGAAAGTTTCAAAATGTACCTTGTGATGAAGAACATAATGTATCAGCCTTGATTATAACATTCACCTCAGCTTCTTCCACCAGAAAGTGTGATAAGGTTCAGACCACACAATAGTCCAGTATGTTCAAATGTCTGGTTTTCCTGAGAAGCATGCAAAGTACAAAACAATGTCAATTTTTAAATGCAAGTTAACTATTATATGAGAATAAACACAGAATTACAGGAGGCCAGCCACTGTCCAGAGTGTGGGAAAGCTCTGCCTTTTCTGAAAGACTTTCCAGAGGCAATGGAGATCTTCCTGACACTAAAGACAGGTTTTATCAGGGATCAAAACTGATTAACCAGAACAAGATAATTCTTTGTACACAGAGATTACTAGTCTGTCAGATATCCCACATTAAGAAAGAAGTTTTGAGAACAAATTTCCATGTTCCCCTCTTCTTTTATAAACTGATTCTTATAGAAGTCCAACATTAGAGTCAGTTGTTGCAACAGTCTGCATAGTATCCTATGTTATATCTGTAATATATTTCATAAAATTTAGTTCCATTTGGCTGGATGTGCGGCATCATGTCTCGGAAGAAAAGGTGTTCGAAAGAGACTGCAGCTACAAATATTTCAGACATTAAAGCAAAAAGGAAGCAAGATGAAAAGCGAAAGCACTGAACACAACTGACCAAATTAAAAAATAAGGAAAAAAATGTGGGAAGTGAACATGACAACAAGGAAATAAAAGACACTGCAGTATACAGATCCAGGAAAATATTGCAGGCACTGTTTTAGAAGCAGCCGCATTTCTTGATGTGAAATATTTTCTGCTTTAGTATAACCAATCTCTATGCATTTGTACTTTACTAACATTATAGCACTTATGTTGAATAGTAGAAAAAAAATATAAAAGAATTACAAAAAATACAACTCCAATTCATAAGTGCCATTCTTGTTCGTAAAAAAAAATACAGAGAAATGTACAGGAAATCTACAAGGACTCTTTAGAGGGTATAGAAGAACAGATTCCAAATCGGAATGATGCTGATGTGTAGGTCCTAGGGATACTCTCTACTCTTACTGGCAGGAATTACTGCTTTGTGCTGAGCAGATGTTGGTGTTCTGCTAACTATGGGTGAATATGGCAGACTTCATCCTTCTGCCAGTCATGGCACTGGTTGTCAGAGGCTCATTATAGTTGTCTTCTGCACAGAGGCTTTAAGGGAAGAGGACGCCTGTATCTTCACTTTTCTTCCTATACATCATGCGGAACATATAGGAGGTTTGCACTGTATTTCCATTCTGCACTTCTGTGATTTATAATCTCCCACATGTTTCTGCTGATATGTGGAATTGTTGCTACTTTATCATTATTGTTATTATTGTTATTATTAATTCAGGTTGAGAGAGAGATTTGTTCATTCAACCATTTATTAAAATTTCTCTGAAATTCACAATATTGGTAATTCCTCTTCTTGGATTTAGAACTGGTAAAAATGATGCAGATTTTACATTCTAAATACCCATATGTAAACTTTGAATGTAACAAACAAATCTTAAACACAAATTTACATGTAATTTGCATATATGCACTTGAGTTTTAATAATATAGTGTTAAGAGATGGAAAAATATGTATACATTTTTATTTTGACATGTTTCTGAGCTGTAAAGAAAAAAAAAACAGTAAATTCATTTGGACACAAACTTAAAAAGATATTTCTCATCAATTTCATTAAACTAGCAAAAACAAAGTCATTTGACTATCCATTCATAGAACATGGATTTAATAAATTTGCCATTAAATATTTTTTAGCATGTCTTGAATAAAAATACTTTTAGTTGTAAATAATGCATTTTATTTTTAAAATTGCTGAACCTGTTATACTCCCAAAGATAATTTGACAAGGTCAAACAAGGCTCAGCTGGGAATTCTCCTCCAAATATTGGAAGGATGGATGATACCTTTGTTAGGATAACTGGGAGCCTGTCTGGATACACAAAGATGCCTCTGCCTTTGCTGGGTTCATTATTGCTTTGTTTGCATTCCCATGCAACCTAGCCTTCCTAGAAATAGAGGTCCTAGAACGTCCTCACAAATCCTGCTTGCATCGGGAGGGTATCACAGCTCCCTGAGAGCTGCTTTTCTCCTGGATGTCAGCCGATGTTGCTATAAAGTAGAGACAGGGCCACAACCTTGCCCACCAGCAGTGGTCAGCTACAGCAGTGTACCCATTCACTTCACTGCGGCAAGTCACTAGGAAATCCAATTACACTCAGCAGTAGGATATTTCTCCGTTTAGATGGTGTTTTATTTTTTTCCTAACAGCTGGCCTGATGGACTCTCATCCTACAGAGAGCCAATACATTATCTAAGTGGCGATGGATATTGCAGCATGATGTGACAATGCTGATGTCCTCCCCAGGCAAAGAAGGAGAACCTCAGTCAAGTGGATTCCAGACCCTGACAGCAGTTAAGTTTGTGACATGCTGACATGTGTGAACACTGCTCTGTAGGTAAGGGGTGGGCTGCCTGGGCAGCTTCCTAGTCACTGTCAAACCAAACCTGGAAGCTCCCTCCTCGCCATTGCTGCTTGCTTGCAATCTGAAAAGTTAAAAAAAAAAAAACTGTCTTGGGTTTCCTAAATACTCTCAGGGATCATAAATCATTTACCAGAAATAAAGATTAGTTATGACAAAGGAGTGTAGTCCAGAAGTAGGAAAATTAACAGTTAAGGATATGGTTAGTTTTTACTGTGTTGCACACACAAAAAAAAGGCCATTGAAACATTAATGCCAAGTGAATCCTCAAAAACTTTCAGCTGTTTTCATGATGTGAACATTGCTCAGAATCTGCACATTAGAAAGAAAGGCTAAATAATGCCTATACTCTGACTTTTGCAGTGTTTTTCATGAGTGTTGCAGATGTTCTGATGCATCAATTATGGCAGACACTTAACAAATCCATTTGAAGTTTTCAGTTTTAAAATACAGAAGCCATGAGTCACCACTTAGCATTTACCTACCTCTGTTATTTTTTGTAGATATTAATTGTTTAAATAATTGTTGGATATCATTTTTTTTCTAGAGATATTATGTCATCCTGGAGGCATATTTTGCAACTATCACTCACTTTTAATTGTCCATTACTCTTTCAGATATCAAGGTCTCCTCAGGAATAGCAAATAGGCTCCATTACTCAGCAGAAACAGAAAATATGAAAAAGTACTCTTCACTGAAATATCCTGATAGAACTCAGAATCGAAGAAAAGGTTCTTATCATTTTGAAACATTTTGAAAGGTTTTTTTTTTTTTAATACATCATATTGGTTAGCAAAATGTTTAACTGGCATCTTTCTATGGCTTCTTGTCAACTTCTTGCTAATACAAAATAGCAGATGTACAGAATCTGTAAATATCCATGAAGACCATGTGGGTGGAAAAATTAGCAGTACTTCACCTTTCAGTACTTTTTCTGGACTATGGTCATGTTTGTAGGGCAGGAAATAGTAAAAGGCCCATCCTTCTACCTTATCAACTCTTATGGCTACATACAGTGTAATAATAATAATGTACCATCAGATTTAACTGGAAAGATTTGAGATACTGTCTTGTATAAAATGATTTTTTTAATGTAGGAAAAGAGCCCCACAATGATAGGATCAATTAGACAAACTTGAGATTGGAAAATAATATCATGCTTCAAGGAACATTAATATATGTTTAATTTAATCATAGATTCATATTATAAAAATGGAATACCTGTTGCTGCTAATCTCTTAGAAGTAAACTGAGCTGTTGAAGACAAAACTGAACAACATTTTCATGCATGAAATGAGGCAGGTGTTTTCAACTTTTTTTTTGTAAAAACAAATAGTAGTAATATAGAATACTGGTGAAGTGTTTGTTTCAGTAAAGCTTTCCTCAGGGCTTTGGTATAGTTTCTTGTCTGGTAAAGGAGGGAAACAAAGTCAAATCCTGTAATAATCCAGGTACGGAACTGCATCTGGAAAGCAGTCAAGAAGAATAAAATTCTATGGTTTTATACTGGGATAAAATATGGGGGATGATGTAATTCTACTTGCTTAGACTTAAGCGGTGTCTTCTCCTGCATATAGTAGGGAAGCAAACCTATATTTTGCGATTAATAGATAAATTGCTTTAATTACTTAATCTTTTTTTTTTTCCCTGAAAAATTAGGCAAGAACTTAAAACAATTATCTGACAAAATTTCTGGATTTTTACAGCATAAAGCACTACCTGTCAAATTACCAAATAACATTTAAAAGGGAGCAATACTTAGGCAAAAATAGTTTATTTGTGACAATACATGTCAGCCTTACCAACAGCCTTGGGTAATGTGATCAATAAAATTGCTGCATGCAGCAGAAATATATATATATAATCTGCTCATGTAAACTTCTCTAAAGTTTAAAGAGAAATCATTACAATTTGACAATAGTATAGCTGAGTTACAAACTATATTTTGCATGGGATCTACTTTTAAGTCATTTAATAATTATAAATAAGTTCCGTATTTTGAAGAGTCCATTTTATTTCACTGTTAAATTGGTTAAAGATAAGACCAAATTGATCTAATTATTGAACATCTCAATTTTCAAGTCTGATTTATTTATGTAGCAGTTCCACTAAAGTGACAAGGAGAAAGATATAGATTTAATGATGTTTCCACCCTCTACCCTTTTGCTAGAAACTCTGACCACTAACCAGCAGGAATCCTTAGTGCTCCCAATCTCTTTCAGGTTCCTACCGTGTCAGAAGGTCTTCCTCAAAAATCTAGAGATAGAAGTGTGGAAATAGGAAGGAAAATGTGAAATAATAATAATATAATAATAAGGCGTTTTCTTTTTTTTTTTTTGAGATAGAGAGTTTTGATATCTTCCTTACCTTTCTATGTCATTTTAGAAGTATTTTATCTTATATGTCCTGCATTGTCCAAAGCGCACACACACACACACACACACACACACATATCTTCAAAAAGTTTTGTTCTTAAAAGTAAATTACAGAAACATACCTTAGTACTAATTGCATTTCTTGACATGCTGTGCAATGGTCAACTGATTATTGGCTATTGAAGTCACAGCCACAAGCCTTGTGAGAGGAGCGTCCCTGGGCTGCACTACAGCAGTTTACTCCAGTGCCACTTATTTCTTTGCCTGGAAGCACAGGAGATAAAAGACTAACCTTAAGACTATAGTGCAAGTCAATAGTAAGGTCCTGAATGAAGTGGGAGACACAGTGCTTAGAGTCCCTGCTGGACAGCAGTCAATATCAGACATCACACTTAAACTGTCACAATTTGACCTGACAATCCTTTTTCAGAAGGACCAGAAATAGAGCTAGCCAAGTTACCTTGCATTTCTGAAGAAGGTCAGATGCAGGTCACTGGCAGATGGAAGTGTGGATTAAAGATGTCTGGCATGAGTATAAGCACGAACATTTCTAGCCTGCATAAACATAAATGTTAAGATGCATGAGGGATTGCTACTGCCTAGTCGAAACAGGCGCATGGTTAAAAGATCTTTATAAAGAACAAAGAGAGATGTTTGCTGTGTTTGTGTGGAAAAAAAAATACTGGAAGAAGAAAAAAAAGGAGACTTATATAGTCAGCAATATATGTTCTAAAAATGCAATTTCCGGATTAATAACAAAGACGCTGTTCTAGTTCACTAGTTCCTTTAGGACGTGCGCTTTTGACCCATGCAACATATTGTGCCCCATGGCTCTTAGCTGAACTGTGACTTAACTGTGCCTATTTTTTTTAAATGTGTGATGTCTATTAAAACTAGCTGGTGCTTGTACCAGCACCCCAGTGGAAATGAAAGAGATGTCTCGGTGGACTGTCCATTGGTTAAATATTAAAGGATCAAACTTTAATATTTAAGTGTGCATGTAGTATATTATATAAAACAAATTCCCATCTGAATATTTTAAGTTTTCCCTTTAATCTTGGGAAAGCCAGCATTTCCACCCCTTAACTTTAATTAACCAGATAAAACAGTATTTCAAGGATATATTTCCTATGAAAAGAGTAAGGTTTTTCTGTGATTATATATATCTTTGCTCCAAGGCACTTATTAATTTGCTTAAAAGTCCATGCATCATTTCAGAGATTGTTTTAGCACTTGTCATCTTATCAGTCCACGTCTGAGGAAGGCACGCTTGAAAAAAATGGAATGAAAGATTAAGTATTCCAGCACGCTCTATATTATAAATATAACTGTCTTCATTTTATAAATGAGTTACCATAAAAACAGAGCAGCAGAGAAGGGTGAGAAGTGATGGAGCACAGCAAAAGACAGTGGGCCTGACAAATACAGCTGGGGAGGGAGTCAAAGGCAGCAGCAGGATAGATAGAGCAGGAAATCTCTTATCCTCCTGCAGCTGCAGTACTCCTTGGCTCAGCTATTTCGTCTTCATGTGCCAGGAAGTGGGAGGAGTGGCTGCTCTGCAAGGGCAGAGTGTGGTGGTGGGACAGGAGAGGCTGCCCCCCAACACTGAGAGCTGCCCTGCCCCAGCTGTGCAGGCAGAGCCACCCAGTGATGGTAACACCTCGTCCCTATCACCTTGACAAGACCAGATGACAAGGAAGGTCCAGGGTCAAGGCAAACCTCCTCTCCTTGAAGTATCACAGTTCATTGAAAACTGAAAATATAAATTCTTCAGATTAGCAAAACGAAGGCCCACAGCTGTAAAGATATTTCTTCACCATCCCAATATATAGCACTTCAGTACTCATAATCTTTGCCAAACTACCCTTTGACTGGATGGATGTACAAATCCTATAGTTGGCCCAGTGACAACACACAGCCTGACTGCTAAGATCACTCAGGTAAGTTTATTACTTCCAGAATTTAATTTAACTAAATTAGGATTAGGTCCTGTGTTGAGAAGCTGTGCCTTTCTGAAATATTAAGAGGATTATTCTTAGAACTGAGAGTACTCAGGACATAATATCCAGTATTATCAATATGCAAGGCATATAACTGTTTTCTTTCTGCTTGTGAGAACTTGTCTGGAGAAGAGGAGGCTCAGGGAAGACCTTACTGCTCTCTACAACTACCTGAAAGGAGGTTGTGGAGTGGTGAGGGTTGGCCTCTTCTTCTGTGTAACTAGTGATAGGATGAGAGGGAACGGCCTCAAGTTGCGCCAGGGGAGGTTCAGGTTGGATATTAGGAAAAATTTTGTCTCCGAAAGAGTGGTCATGTGCTGGAACGGACTGCCCAGGGAGGTGGTGGAGTCACCATGCCTGGAGGTGTTCAAGAAATGCTTAGACATTGTATAAAAGGACATGATTTAATGGGGAAGTATTGATGGTATGTGGGCAATTGGACTAGATGATCTTGGATGTCTTTTCCAACCTTGGCGATTCTATGAATTATCCCTGTTTACTGAGATGGCTGCCTAGGGTTTGGGACCCCTCTACTTTTTAAATTACTGGTTTATCTGGAGTGAGGTTGGGCATTATTTAAGCCATTGTCACTGATATACATATACATATACAGCCATCAACCAACCTGCAAAGCAAAATAACCAAAATGTAGGTGGGGAGAAATGGCATTTAGAACCCTTAGAGCCTATGCAAAACAGATGATTATGCCTAGTCCTACTTCTCTGCTCTCTCAGCTGAATTATGCAGATACATGGTCAGCTGATTTGTGATTTTTTTTTTTTCAGCCCTTTGCTCTCACAATTTTTTATCAGGGAAGTTGTCTTTGGGCTGAGAAATCCATGAGGATATAGGGAAAAAAAGAGTTAGCTTTGCAACATTTAAGTACCTTTGAGGATCTGGGCCCAAAGGCTTAATCTTACACCATCAAAGTCAGTAGAAGCTTCCTGAAGTTAGAATGGGAAATTGAGGTAGGAATGTGAATATGCTCTTTTATCATTTCTTTTTTATAGTTTCTGTTGATAAAAAGCCTTGGAGTAGCAATTCTTCTTTGATGCTTCTGCTGTAAAATCAGAGTTCAAAGGGGCTAGTTTGGATCTTAACAATACTCTGACATTTTATCCTTTTTCTTCAGCAGCACAATCATAGGAGCAAACTGAGCAATAGAGGGAATTAAAAATAAATGCTATGAAAATCTTATTAATTTCACTGTCTGCTTGGCTTACTGTAGAAACTTAGCTAGCTGAGGAGTCAAAATTTGTCAGTTTGAGTGAAGGAAGGAAGGAAGGAAGCAATTGTCCTGTGAAGGTGGAGGTATGGAGAGGAGGAAAGGGCAGATTAGAAAAAGAGAGAAGCAGAGAGAAAGAATGCAACATAATAGTAGCTTTTTTTAGTTAGAAAGAAGAATTTTGATCAGAAAAATTCAAGATGAATATGGTTTTCCCTAATAAGGAAAGCATTTAGGGATGATCAAATATGATACTACTTGTTTGTTTACAATTTGATGAGGGAGACTTAAGCTATTAATTTGGTGTATTACCTTTCCTTTGCCCCTGTCAGAACTTCCAGATGATTCAGAAGAAGGTTCAGAAACTTTTATTACAGATAATTATGAAGTAATCTCTTGTTAAGAAAGTTTCATCCTGGTCTGACACTGGTAGATTAGATAACAGGCATTTAAGCCTTGAACTGAAATCTGTCTAATGTAATTGGATATTCACAGTCTCTGAAGAAATTTCTCTGTATAGCTCTAAGCTCTTGGTGTCAATGCTATCCTGTTCCAAGGAAAACTGTGCATGAAATATTTTCTGCACAGAAAAATATTTCCTTTTATCAAGTTTAAAATTGTTACCTTCCAGTATTACAGCAGTTCCATTTGCTCTTATAACATGTTAACAGCAAATTTACCCATGTAACTACAGCTGAATTACACTACTGAGGATTCAGAAAGTGGTGATACTGAAGCTCATTATTCACTGAGAAAGTCTAGTGAAATTGTGTTTCTGCAGGTGGGGAAGTTGTACACCAAAGACACTTTGAGCTACTTCTGTAGGTTTTTCTGCTTGATTGTTTTTGAAAATAATTGTTTGAGGGAATTTTTTTTCCTTATGCCTGGAAAGGAGGAATTTTGAATTTTGGATGTGAAAAATTTGATTTATCACCGAGGAAGAAGATACATTGGAGAGCAAAAGTGGCGATTAATAGCTAATGGAAGAAAAACATCAGATGGCAAAGTATGGAAACGGAGAAACCAGAAGCATCAGGATGAAGAGTAAGGGAGATGGGACTAAGAGAATTCAAGCTGTATTGAATGGAAGATAGAGCTTTCTTCCATAGCTGGATGTTGTGGTTTAACCCAGCAGGTGGCTCAGCACCACAGTGGTTCACTCACTGCCCCTCTTCCCAGTGGGATGGAGGAGAGAATAAAAAATAAAAAAAAAGTAGAACTAGTGGATTGAGATAAAACTACTTACTGAGATAGAGAAAAGGAAAATATTTATGACTCTCTCTATATAAATGTATATAACAAATGATGCACAAATAATTGCTCACCCTCCCCCAGTTGATGTCCAGCTAGGCAGGCTCCTGAGCAGTGGAAGAGAGTGAGATGAACTCCCACCCCCTTCAAAACTCTTTCTGCATGATATAAAACTCCCACCCCATTCAAAACTCCTTCTGCATGATGTCATATGGTATGAAATATCCCTTTGGCCTGTTTAAGTCAGCTGTCCTAACTCTGCTCCCTCCCAGATCTTTGGGCCCTTCACTGAGAATGGCCTTGGCTCTGTATTGCTTGGCAGCAACTATGAACATCGTTTTTCTCCTGGAACCAAAACACAGCATCATAACAGACACTGAAAAAAACTGAAACCATCTCAGCTGAAACTAAGACACTGGAAGAAGTAGATATCCCAAAGCACTAATAGAGAACATTCTGAATGGGGAAACACAGTTTCCTTACTGTGAGACATGTTTCTTGGTAATGACATGAAGTTGTTCCTTTTCTTTCTTAGGTGTGGGCCAGGTACTTATATGATGTGAGCATATGAAGCAGGGGAGCCATCGTATGGAAATACACAATCTTGAGGCTCCTGAGTTTTGCCTGACTTCTAGCCAATTTTCTATGCATTTTTCTACTGCAATAGTTTCATTATAAGTGATTTTACTAAAGACTTGATATATGGCATGAACAATTCTTCTCATGACAATGCTTAAAACTCCACATGCTTTGGAGACTACAGCTAAATGTGTCTGGCAAGAAATGTACCAGACTTTTTTTTGGTAAAAGCTTATCATTTTTTTGTAGGAAATGAATACATTCTTAAATGAGGGACACTCTTCAAGAAAATAGCCCAAGGTGATCCTTGTGTACGGCAGTCTGTAGAATAAAGTAGTATATATTGCAAATACTAATGGCAAGTATAAAAAAGGGCACATCAGTCATGCTATCATCTACGATTACCTTTTTTTGATATATTGAGCTGGGAAACTCTGCTTTGTTAAGAGAGGCCTTGAGAGGGTTGAGTGGTAGCACTTCAAGATTTGTAAGCTTTCAACAAGATCAGAAAAATAAAAATGTGAAATTCCTGTTTTGATACATGGTGTATTTAAAAATATATATAAGAAATATGTAAAAGGTATAAATTAATCCATTCTAAAGAAGAAACATTTTTAAAATGAATTGTCTCAGATATTCCCAAATTATGTAACTGCACAAGATCAGTCATTCGAAATTTTGGGGGCATATTGCTTTTAGAAAGTCACTGAACAATCAAAGTCATGCGTATAAACCCTGCTTCTTATTTTAACTATGAACTGAAAAGCTCCATCCCTTAACTGAATAATATATTGATAACGTATTATGAATATTCAACTTCTATATTACCTTCCTGGCTTTGTATTAAGTTTTCCCTGGAGAAAAGCTAGGCAGTATTATGAGGTTTCCTAATCATTCAACAATGGAAGAAGTATCACTATGAGATTAATTGTTGGAATGCAGCTGAAAGTTCACTCTGTCCATCAGTAATGTAACTGGAGTCTTTACTAATCTTTCGTAGTTACAAACTACTATGCAGCCAATAGTATACAGCTAGAATTAGTAAGACCTAAGAAGAAATTTTGTACTGTGTGATACACATAATAGGCTTAAACAGATTTGGCTTAGAACACGTTGTTAATTGACAGCATATGACTGCCTAGAATCACACAGCTGCTTTGCAAACCATTCAGACAAGCAGTTCTAAATTAATACATATCTAATTCATTATTTATGTAACAAATTCTCTTCTTTCATGGTTAACAATAAGGAAAAGCATTTCCAAATGGGTCATCACTGTAGCTGGCCAGAGACTTATGTGGGACGCCATTTTCAAGGGCTGTAGAGAATCAGCAACTACTTAGAAAAAAAATCAGTTCAGACTGGAGCTGGCCCTCATTTCTCAGCTCAAAAGGAAAGGAGCATAAATAAATAAATATTTCTCCAACTGCTTAGCTATATTTATTTTCCACTGCCTCCCTGCCTACAGCAACACGGGTGTCCCCTGAGCTCTTGAACCTGTTTATTTCCCATCCGCTACCTGTCCAATTGAAGCAGCACTAATTATCCCAGAAGGCTTTGCTCCTGTCAGTTAAGGCAGAAAAAGCACTCAAAGCCTTCTGGAGATGCGCTGGGGCCATTGCAGGCAACAGGTTGTGGAACTCTTGGTGAAACACATTTAAAACCTGGAGTCACAACATAGAGCTGGGCAGGAGCATTGAAATGGAGAAGCAGGAATGGTACTTAATAGGCTTAATATGCAACAGCAACTGAGAAATTCATTACAGACACATGCACTCCTGATTTAATTACTCTTCTGACTAATTTCTCTTCTGCATGTAATTTATACTGCTTTGTTCCTGGTGTTGAGGAAAGTTACCCTCCATAATTTGAATGTAGCCCCTAAGATTATTCTCTGTAGGTCTACTCCATTTAACTCAGGCTTTTTTTTAGGTAGCTCATACATTTTCCTGATTCCTTCTCTCCCAGGTTTATTGTTTTGGAGAATTCTGCAATTCATGTGACAACAGTTCAGATACATGGTCACAATATGACAGGAAGAACCGACACGTCAGATGTTGCTGGTGATCACACATCCCTCTAGCACTTAGTGCTAGATCAGATAATTTAATCAGCATATGAAAAAAAACAAACCCCACAACATCTTGACACATAATAAATTTATGATAAAATTTTAAAAAATCTCCTTTCCAGTTAATTATTCTTGGAAATACAAAAACTACTTCATTTACTTCCTCTGTACATAGAACTTCTACAACTCATAGCATGGAATTCAGGTGGATGGGACCAATGTGTTAGAAACTACTCTACCCATGAGCAAAGCCATGAAGAATGAAAGAACCTTTCCATCTTCCTACTTGACTGCAAACTGAGGGACAGGGCAGATAAAAAGCGGGTAATAAAAAATTCCCAGCATAGCAGTGTTGTATTTTTATCTCCTGTAGGCTCTCTGAAAAAAAAAATAAATAAAAAGAGGAAGAGCTCCTACTGGGGTAGATGCTCTGGGCCTTAGTTCTTAATCTGACAAGAACCAAATAAGGAGTGAAGTGTGTGACAAACGAGAGGCACAAAAGTATTCATGCAGGAAACTTGCAATGTTCTGGGATTCATTCCCTTCATATAAATTATTCATTTTGTAGCTGGAGACTCTGCTTATGACATGTGTAAGATTGGCACTAAAATATCAGGTGGACCATGTGATCATTGAGATAGCTGGAAAGTGAGAATTCAAGTTCAGGAAAAAAAAAAAAGATTTGAAAATTTGTTTCATTCTGTATTGGAAAAAAACACCAAAATGCTACATAACATTTTTCCTCGTTATAAAACCTAAAACAAGAGCTATCCTCAGAATAGCAATACTGGAGGCATTCAAGTGAAATTAAATCCTTGCTCTGCAGTGAAATTCCTGCTGTCTGATATAGACAGGAACTTACACCTGTGGCTTCCAGTCCCAGTTCAACAGTCACTTGGGGACTTGCTTCTGCATTTCTTTCTCATTTGTATCAGAAATTTAATCCTAAATCCAAGGGAAAATGTTGAAATGAAAGCATTTGGTTTTGATGAACTTGATATATCTGAATAGAAATGAGATGAAAAAGTAGAAATATTTGTTGATATTGCTTGTGCAGATAAACTTGTGGAATCTTTGCTCAGCACTCAATCTATCTCAGGGAAATTATTGTCAATTGTTAACACATGCTACTAGAATAAAATTAAGAAATAAATTAAGAATTCTTTGTTAGCTACTGTAATTGTTGGCTTTTTAAACTACTATGTTATTTTCCTTCTTCACCTGGACACTTTTTTGACATGTTGTTTCCTAAAATGAAAGTCTGTGTTAAATGTGGACTGTTGGTTAACACTGAGAACAAACCTTGTTTTAAACTTCTGTGCTGAAGATGACTTGGTGTTGGAAGCATATGTGGTCTATTCAAAGGAATATTATGAATTTCTTAACCTATGTTGTTTCTCTCCCCTAATATCAGTAGTTATTTTAATTGTTGCTCACTGTATGATGCTGTGGCTCAATTTTGATTTTGCAAACCATAAAAAGCTATGCTATAGATTTTCAGTATCGTTTCGCTAATAATTTTGGATAATAATGATGTATAGAAAGAAATGTTTAATGCATGGCATTTAAGTTGCTGTAATGCTCAGCTGTCCATTCTGCCTACCATCTTTGTTATTTAAGAGGTACAAAAGGATGGAAAATATGTTCATAGCTCAGTGACACCCATTTGTATGCTTAACCTTAATCAGGGAGGTAAGAAGATGCCCTGGGCAGAGTCCAGAAGGCATCTGTAGTAGAAGATTTTGACCTTTCTCTGACTACACTACATCAGCAATGGGGTAGACATAAAAAAAAGAGGGAGTTAGCTCAAGTTTCAGCCAAAGGGGCACTAAAAAAAAAGTGAATCAAGTAGATCAGTAGGTCAAGGAACCAGTGAGGATTTCCAAATGAAGGAAAAGTTATCACACAGGATAGATTCACACATTCTGAGTGATGCCACTCCTCCCATAATAAAACAGTGGGAAAATACATCTCATTTCTGAATGGTAGCAGTTATCTGACTGGTGCAAGAGTCCATCCTGTACGATTGTCTTGACACACTTGTCCATCACTTGATAATGCATGAATGTGCTTAGCAACAGCCTTTTGTTGCAAATTACATGATGATCTACGTAGAAACCCGTAAAGCTGCATGCTCTCCTAACTTGAACATGTCCACAAACTGTTTCAGTTCTCCGGAACATGAGAAAAAAAGAACTTTTTTTTTTTTGTATTTTGTATATATAATAATCTTTATATTGGGGAATACAAATGTGATCAGAAAGGTAAAGATTTTTCTTCTCTTACTGAGAAGGGAGTGAGAATTTTCTTGTTTGAAACACTAGGACAGCTGATTAAAAAAACTCCTCTTGTTTGACAGGCACTGAGTCTCCACCGAGAAAAATAATTTCCTTAAGCCTAGAACCAAGATGCTGAAGATGGCACAGAAACTAACATCATAGAGGTAAGACTCTCAGCACCCACATTTAGCTTTGGAACTATGGACATTTGGTTAATAAAAGACATTACCATACGTGAGACACACCATATCATCTCCCACTGCAAGGCAGTGAGCAATGTCAGCCAACAGATTTGGCTGTGGTATGCTGCCAGATCCTTTTCAATGTGAGAGAATACCAGATCTGTTTTCCAGCAATCTGACAGAAATGTCTTTTAGGGAGATGAACTGAGAGGGAGATTAAAGTAGGAAAAGGGCAAGGACATTTCTAAAACTCAGCCCTTCTGAACCAAGGAATTGATGCATCTCAATGTTTGTAGAAACTTATCTTCAAGTTAGCAGATGAGAGATAAATAGTGGTTAGAGATAAGCTCAGGGATCTGCACGGAACCCAAACCACAAAGCACTGTATTGACATATAAAACACTAAAAGTGACTGCAGGCTGCCCATCTGAGTCATTCAGGGCTAAAAAAATGTTTACTGCTTATGTTAAAATGAATTTTTTCATGCATATACAGACCAACTCTCATAACTTGTGCCATATCCTTTTGCAGCTACTGTTACGCAGCCATTTCTATGAATAGCACTTCATCCGAAGAGCTATTACCATATTATCTAGGCTTTGGAGAGGAACTATTGCCTGCAGCTGCCTGGACATTTTTGGATAAAGTATTCGTAACCAATTCAACAAAATCAAACCAGACTTTGGAAAAATGTCATTTGGAAAAATATTTGTGGGAATGAAAGTAGACGTCCATTGAACCGCCTGGCTTCTTGGCTGCAGATCTAGTAAACAGCATGTGGGTCCAAGGCACGATCCCCCTGAGACCAGATTACCCACTGCTTTTGGACAACGCATCAGAAGGAAGGCAGAGAGCTTCACAGTCTGATGTGACCAAGAGATGTCTGCCCCGGCAGTACAGATGCTGCCGCATCTCTTGGGGACTCAGCCAAGGAGTTTGAATCAACTGGGTGATCCCTCTGCTCCCAGGGAACCTCTCAGGCTCTTCAGCCTTGGGAATTGCTTGGAGAGCTGCCCTCAGGACCTAGGTAAGCACAAAGACTTCCCAGGAGTTGTGGCAACTGAGTACTCCACATCATTTAAGAAAAATGAAAGAGAAAGATTTTAGTTTTCCCTTAAGAAACAGACCTCTGCACATCCTCCTGTGATGTCTTTTGCCATTTGAGTCCTGAACTGGAACATATTTTTATTTTTGTATGAAGTGTCTGGGTGGGGGAATTTTTTTTTGTGGAAGTGAAGTCCTGAGTTTTGATTGGTTTTACTTTGAGGGAATATTCACAGGCAATATTCTGCTTATCTTTGAGCATATAATGGTAAGAAAGGAATGTTATGCTAAATGCAAGAAAAATGTAGTCAGTATGAACTGCTACTGCCTCCGTCAAGCACCTGTTTTCATCTGAGAGACTAATGCAGACAGAATCTAAGTGCCATTAGCGAAGTGTCCACAACAGAAGGTGTAAAGGAAGCTCATGGATTTATTAAGTTGAGTTACAATTTTGAAATTTTCTGCTGAAATTCCTGTTAACCTTTGAGGCACCCCACAATGATATTAAATTACAGACTTGTGGTAATGCAAAGGAATACTTAGATTGTGTACTTCTTGCAAATGTCCCTAACTCTACAAAACAGTTTGTGGTAAAAAGTCTGCAAAAGCGTGATATGAAGGAAATGTAGGAATAGCCCTAATGCTGTGCTTGCAGCCTGTGCTTGCAAAAATGGTGCTAAACAACTACAGGACTAAGCACAAACAAAATGGAGCTACTAATTGTGCTCTGCGAAGTGGAATGATGCCATCAGCTCACCACTGGGTTCAGCTTGGATGTGCAATCTATCTCATGTTGCTAGAAAGTATCAAGAGGAGGTTAAGAGATTACCCAAGAGATAATGCTGTTGACACTCCAAGGCTGTGGCACTGCTGGAGAGGTGGAAATTCACTAGCAAGACCTAATTTCACTGAAAAATGACAGTGACTTCTGCCTGAAACATTTCTGCTTTGACAAGGATTTCCTTACCACTGTCTTTAGCAAACACATTAGAACCTCAACATCCAATGCTTGCATTTCTCTTCTATACTGCCACCACATGTTCCTAACATAGGTACTGTGATTGCATCATGCACTCAGGCATTCCTCTTTATTCTTTTCTGTATGATGAGGTCCTACCAGAAATTATTTTTCTTAGTTATCAGGGGACTCCATTATTGAATTTTATCTGATTTTATTAAAGTGATACTTCCTGCAGAGTCCCGATTCTCTTCTCTATTGACAGTTCTTCCCCACATTCTGTCATCAGTACATCTAATTACTCAATTCTACTTCTCGTGCCAAGTCAATTAGGGAAAATGATGAACAGATAGAAAAGCATATCCTAGAACCTGTCCATAAAAAACATCTATACTAATTTTCACTCTACCCAAATGCACCTTCTTTCAGTTGTACTCTTTTCTCTCTTCCTTTTATCATTTTACACATTTTATCACTTTACACATTTTACAGTATTTCTAGTTATTATCTCTTCCTGTTTAGTTAATAACATCCCAAACTTAGCTGTACCAAACACTTTATAGCAATCTGAGTCATTCCCCCCCCCCCCCTTTTTTTTTTAAAGGATCACTTCTCTGATTAAAGAAGACTGTGGTTTATGCTTTTAATATGCTTTGCAACATTTAACACAGTATTTTTGTTTGTGGTCATTTTACCCTTATTTTTCTGAACTACAAAATGTTTTTTTTTTCCTTTTTTTCCTTAATTGATGTTTTTCAGTTCTTAGGGTTTATTTTGGGGGCAGTGATTATTTACAGTTAGGCATGGATGACTTCTCTAGGTATAAGATTTCACCATTTCTGTAGGGTACAAATTCCAGGTGATTTTGTTAAACATATTTCTCATCCCTTGCTACCAGGAAACAAGCCAAGTTCTTCCCAAAACATCACAATTTTCAACACCAAAATTGGCAGATATTGACAGTCTCAGTGGAAAGGACAATGACTAGATTGGCAAGGAAAATGAATTAATTTGTCATTCTGAGTGGATCTTCTGTAACAAGGCTAAAGGAGTTTGGCAGCTCATAATTGGAAATCTTGTTTTTGGCTGGCAATACTCTATCTATACAGTAAACGATGCAAAGGCTTCAGAGTTATCTCTCTGGTGCTCATTAAAAATTAAACAGCTAAAAAAAACTAGCCAGGAAACATCAATGCAGCCAGTGGGAAAGAAACAATCACGCAAAAATAAATATGAAGCACATATTGACTCAGAGTTTACTATTTCTTGAGTACCTTTCACAACCCCAGTTTGGTGAGAGCCCTTGGTTGTTTCTCACCAGCTCAGTGTTTGAACTGGCAATTTCATGGGTCAGAGAGAGGTTTTGCCAGATGCACAGATTTCAGTGCTTTGTGAACAGCCAGAAATGTGGCAACAGATTTTTTTGACAGTATCAATTAGATCTTCTATCCATTGGGTCTTGAGGAGAAACTCCTTGTCTAACAAGCACTGCCTGTACAGCTTGCAACACGGGCAATTCCCTTTGGAGGCCATTTAGGAAAGATTGTAACCATTTTCTTTCACAGCCTGTTTACTTGCAGATTATTTTCTCAACTCTTAAAGCATTGCTAAGCTACGCATACATTTGTTCTGTAATTTCTACCTTAGCCAGTGTCAGCAAATGAGACATTTCTGCCTCAGTCTGTAATGGCTAATGGAAGAACTGGTGATACTATTCCCTGTATGACCTTGCTTTCCTCTCAAGCTATCTTATGATGCTCTTAACAGTTTTAAATGCAAAGTTTGGAGTCAGTTGTCCTTTAAATGAGTTCCTTTCCTAGTCTGTGTTTTGTTCATTTTCTGGAGGGCAATTTTCCTTTCTGTCCCTTGGTACCCAGTATCTTTCTGGAGAATGACTCTGCCTTTTTATTTCAAGTTCCTTTTAGTTACCTGCTTACTCTGTGCCATTTTCTAGTACTGAAACTCCTTCTGTCTGTTCATCCTTACAGTTCCAGGCTCTACGTCACTCTCCCAGTCCTCCCAGTTGTTGTCCCATGCTCTCTCCCTGCCACTCAGGTTTCTGCACTTTTTTTTCCTTGCTTCCTTTTATATATCTTCTCTCCTTTGTTGTTGTTGTTATTTAATCTCACAGACCTGAAGAAGGAGTCATAGTAGAATGAAGACTGGGCTTCCCACTGCCTGCTTTCACACCAGCTGACCACCTGCCTACTTAAAGCTGGAATCAATGCATACACAGCAAGCATAAGAATAAACAACCAAAGATTTTACATAATTTCATGCTTTCTGTGAATTGTTTGATGATTTATGAATGACCATTTTTGCAAGTAAGTTATGGCTTGTGCTATTCAATTTATTTATAAATGATCTAAAATAAAGTTCATACTTCAGTGACAGTTTGCTGATATTATTTATGTTAAGGAAACCAAAAGTCAGCTGTAAAGAGATGCAGAAGTATCTCACAGTACTAAAATACTGTACAAATTAATAGGTGTATGTAAAATAATATGCATGGGACAAAAATCCTAACTTGGCATGTGTCATGAATTGATGGTTTTGGGGTGCTGGGGTTTGGGAATTTGATGAATGTTTCTATGAAAATGTGTAATTAACAAATCAATTTAGTATAATAATAATAATAATAAAAGAGTGATTCAGAAGAAAGTAGTAGAAAGCAAGGAGAAGACTAACATCATTTTGTCACTACGTAATGGTGATGAATCCCTGAGGCATGTACACCTTGAACATCCTGTACACTTCTGATCACTTCATCTCAAAAAACATAAAAGAGCTGCAAAAGGCTAAGGCAAGGGCAACAAAGGACAATTGAACTTCTGGAATGGCTTCTGAGCCATGCAGGAACACTGAGCAGATTACAGAGACAGCTGAGAGGGTGTACAACAGAAGTCTATTAAATCATGAGTGCTATTAAGAGGACAGGATAGAAAACGTTTGTTCTCTCTTTTTCTTCTCAACAAGACCTAGGGAGTAAAAACTACGAAGCAGTAAGTGCAAAATAGACGACGAGTGGTTGTTATCCTTGTAACAGAGAGCTAAAGTGTGGAATTCTCTGATACAGAACATTATGGGTGCTAAAAGTTCACATGGATTGAGTGGTGTTTGGACAGTTTTATGGAAGAGGCTGTTATTTCCCAGTTTGCTTTTCCTGTCCTTGCACTCCTAGCTATGAATACTGAACTGAACATTGGTCTGACTTGACAGATCTGTTATTTAAATGATCCAGATCATCTTAGTACAGAAATTAGTCTCATTCCAAGGGAGAAAAGATTGTGATTTTTGTTTTTAGCTACGAAATACTCATGTTTAAAGAATATTATTTAAGTAGTCAGTCAACAGCAGCAAAAAGAAAATTTGTCGAAACTGGAATTCAGTTTGTAAGTGCCTGTTTGGCAGGCACTTACAGTAGACAGCTAGACTATCTCTAGAATGCTACCTTCTGCACTTCAAACTGGGCAACTTGATAGCAAGCTATAAAGACTTTGTACCTCACACTCCTGTTCAGAATTATTTTCCTGCACCAGCTATCCTGGTACTAAGGGAAGTCTATGAAAGAGCTGCTGCTATCTCACCACACTGGTGGGCAGGTGAAAATGAGAATGAAGGAAATATGGGCTTGTGCTCTGCTCTTCCAGTAAGATAAGCACCACTCACAGCCAGAGGCAATACCCTGTGTTATGGATAGGCCTTAAACAAATCATATTACTGGGGCAATATAGCATGTTTGACCAAATGGCAGAAGTAGTTGAGCAGAGATTTAATGGGCAGAAATGACAAGCTCATGGCTTCACCTTACTGCATGAATGGCATCTGTTAAAGAGCCTTGTGAAAGGTGAGAAGCAGCACAAACAAGGATGTGGAATACTTAGGTACTGTTACATAGTACTTGCAATTAAAAAATAAAATGACACAAGGAAAAGTTAATAAAGGAGAATATTAAGATCTAACCCAGGGAATAATCACTTCTGAAACTATAACTGTCTACTAGCACATAAAATCCATTATTCTCCAACTATCTAAGAATGACGGGGAAATCAGTGAGCAGGTGTTTCAGTACTTTGCTTTGGAACAAAAACATGGATACCATGATACACAGCTGCATAATTACACTGAGAAATGTTTACCTTCTCAAACATCCCTATTGTATGTGTTATGATAAGATGAAGAAATGGACAATACTGGCCTGGAGCAACTCCTGTATGAGGAAAGGCTGAGACTCATCAGTCTGGAGAAGAGAAGGTTGAGAGGGAATCTCATAACTGTTTATAAATACCTGAAGTGAGGGAGTCAAGTTGATAGAGGTGGACTCTTTCTGAGGGTGTGCAGCAATGGAACAAGGGGCAACAAGCAGAAACTGAAACACAGGAAGTTCCATACTAACACAAGAAAGAACTTCTTCACTGTGAGAATGACGGAGCACTGGAACAAGCTCCCCAGAGAAGTTGTGGAGTTTCCTTATCTGGAGGTATTCAAGACCCACCTGAATGTTTCCTGTGCAACCTGCTGCAGGATACCTTCTCTAGCAGTGGAGTTGGACTTGATCTCTAGAGGTCCCTTCCAGCCCCTATGACTCTGTGATTCTATGATTGTGTGTGATTCTGTCTTGTGAAGGTTAAAAATTCTAGTTGTTAATTTGTTGCTTCAACAAAGACACAACAAATTCACCTTACTCAGCTACCCTGGCAGAACTATAAAGAAACAATAAGGCAAATCAACAAATCAACCAAAACACAAGGTTCTGGTCTTCATTCACAACGTCTGTTTCATGCAAACCAATGAAACTCCATTTAACTGGATTATCTTGAGCTCAGCTCTCCCATAAACTACAGAAAGAGTGAACTGACCTACTTTTCAGTTTTTATAGTTGAGGCAGTATAAAACCTGCTTCTGTAACCATTTAAAAATTAGTTCTGAACAGTTTCAAGTGACTGTTTTGGCTATGCATCAAAGTCAAAGACAGCATATAGAAGCATGCCTTTTGTATTGTTCTCTTCCACGTACCAGCTTGCTTTTTTTCCCCTCAGGTTTAGTAACTCCACCTGTTAGTCAATTCACACACTAACATTAGTGATAGATATTTGTATTCTAGGCTATGACTGAAACTCTGGGAACTGTATGTGTTGTCTACTGGTGTTAGAAGAAAAATAGGCTTCTAAAGGGTCTGTCTCCTGAACAGAATTTATACATAAATTATGTAATCATTCATACAAGCTCTTATATAGGATTATTTTTTGAATTAATACATTGGACTTCATTCACACTCAGAGAAAATATATAAAATCATATTGCCTTGAACTATATTACATGGTTCAGCTCAGTAAATTAAAGTAAAATAGCATAAATATTTGGAACGAGCAAACAAAATAGTAAATTAGGTTGTGACTGAAGCCATCAGAAAGCCTACTATATCTGTTAGTCTTTCTTTTAATCAGGAAAGCTGGAGGCAGAAAGATCTCTGTGAGAGTCATAGCTCTATAATGTGATTTATTTCAGGACTTCAGAACACAACTATGTTAACCTGTCCAGTGACTCATGGCCCATGTGTTCTTCCACCCATTATTTAGAGGAGAAACGGATATGTGGGCATTCCTGAAAATCAAAATGCAGAGCAACTCGCTAGGCAGTACTCAGCTAGAAAGACAGATGCATTTGTAGGCTTAGGTCTGTTTCTGTACACAAGGTTAGATTCCAGTTGAGTCTGCTGTTAAGAAAAAAAGAATTAAAAAATGTTATTCTATATATCCTGTCAATGTATTGCAGTTTCCAAGGAGAGAATGGTTTTACATCTGGTACCAGTGATACTTATTTCTTCATTTTGACATCTTCTGTACCTGTGCTTTTTAAACAAAGATTTAAGATTGCTGCCCTACAATCTACAAAAATACAAATGGTCGATCTCTTTGACATCACTGACTTCATTTGTCTGTGAAATGCTGCTTATTCACACTTCAAATTCCATCTCACCTTTCCTCAGTACCTTTCCAATTTCCAGCTGTGATTGCCAATATACTTGATATCTCCCTTGTTCCTTTCTATTAGCATCACATTTTCTGCATTGCCAGTTCTTGAAGTTATAAGAAAGTGGGCAAAATGAGGAAGTAGAAGTGAGATAATTTGGTGCCTTTGCCTTTGGTTGCCCTTTTCATTTGTGAAACCTCTCTGGGTGAAATAGTAAATAACATGAAATGTAGACTCCATACAGTTTCTAAAGCTCTCTGTCCCATGACTTTTTTGTTGGGCTTCATAATATTTTAACATCTTTTTTTGGATTTTTATAGTGTTTTTTAAGGAACATTTACATCCTAAATAAACCTTCGTGGGAAACCAACTATGGCCATGATAGTATAGTTTAGAGACAAGTGAGCACTGCTGTCCTCTGGTCCCTTATTGTCCATTCTTAGTAGAGCTGCTGAATTTGCCTTCTTTGGAAGACAAATGCACTGTTTAGGTTGAGAGTGCTCCTTTCTTTGGACATCTCTAAGATACTAGTACTTCAGATGTCACAAAAGTTCTTTTATTAAAATGTGGCCCTGTGTTATACTTCACTGGTTAATATAACAATAAGTTTAATCATTTGATATCATTCAATATGGGAAAAGACTTAAAACGTAATGTCTCAAGGTAACATCTAGTATTAATTCTAAGAGTAATTCATTTCCACTGGCTGTGGCACTGGGAATGTGAAATGGTTGCAGGAGCAAAGAAGTACATCAGTATTCACATTCTCCATCTTTTTCTTATGGCTGCAGTCTCCTCACCCTTTAATTGACTCCTTATGACTTCTTCAAATATGACAAACACCAAGAAGAGAGGAAACAGGACAGAAAGTACTGGTGTAATCATTGTTCCTTTCTACTTTTATGAGCTGAATCACAGGATGGGGTGGGGGGGAGGGGGTTAGGATTGGATTAAGATAACTCATAAGGAGAGGTGTCCATTTCCCACCCGACACGACTTCCTGAAAAAAATTCTGCCCTAATCCCTAAGGCATAATTCCTCCCTGAGATCTACCAAGGATGGGGGCAGGGAAGAAGAGTGTTGATGGAAAACTGTGCTTAACGGATCAGCTCAGCACATGCAAAGTTGGAGTTATACAAATAAATGCAACAGCTGCTCCAAAAGTAATGCCTCTAATTTTATTCTGTTGTCTTGTGACATCAGAGGCAGAGAGTGGTGGTATATCTTACTGCCTATATTCCACTAAATTTTGCTGCAGTAGAGAGGCAGTCTGACAAAATGGTGTCTGACATGGAAGTGCACATGAAGCAAAGGTGTGTAACTGAATTCTTCCATATGGTACAAAATGGCAATTCACTGACATTCACTGATGCTTGTTCAATGTTTATGGAGACTAAACAGTAGACGTGAGCACAGTGAGGTGTTGGGTGGTGTGTTTCAGCAGTGGCAACAGCTATGTGAAAGACAAGCCATGTTCCAGAAAGTCATGCACAGCTGTCACACTACAACATGAATAGCGTGGCTAGCAGCTCCTCCACACAAATCGACTACTGGTGGTTACTATGTTGAAAAGTACTGTTTTGTAGCTGAGAGTTTGCTCTAGAAAATAGTGTTGTCGTGCTCTTTGTATCTGTTGTAGTTTCCATGGAAATAAATAGGAGAAATACATTCAGAGTGGCCTACATAACTAAATAAGATAATATAAAGCAATATATAAGAGGACAGTGTTAGCTCTCCTCTTAGCTGGAAGAATGTGTGCATATACTTGGATTTTTTGGAAGATGTTCAAAGAACTTCTTTGTTTTCAGAAATACACACGTTGCTTCCCATTATTCAGGAATGTTTCTTTTCTTGAGCCAATTTCTCTCTGCATGAGATGAATACAGAAAAACCTCCAGGTAAGGTGCTTAAAGCAATGAAACCATAGAACTCAAAACAATTTTTTTACAATTGCTGCATATGTTTTTCTGCAGTTTTAACCTACTTAAACACTAGTTTGAGTAATGAATTCTTAAAACTTACTTTACATATCTTGCATACGATACATCATAATGCAAATGTTATTCCACGATATTTTATGATGAACACATATTAATGTGTTCCTGCAATACAATTGGTTTTTCCACATAAAGAATGAAAGTGGTAAAAGCATATTTTCAAGTTTAACTACAAGTAATATTTCTCCAGAACATTTTCTCCTGAAAGTACATAAAACAAATCCAACCTTACTTGACCGGCTTTTCCTTGGAGTACAGTTCAGCCCATGGCTTTGTTTGCTTTTCCTCTTCCTTTCCTCTTCCTCTTCCTCTTTGTTTTTCTTTTCCCTTTATTTTTTTTATAGCCTTTTCACTTGAATTACTCCACTTTGTACTTCATTATCTAATTTTGTCTCTTCTTAAGCTTCATCATCTAGCCCACAATCTCTCCAGTGTTTCTTATCACATGCATCCATTCCTATTTTTTTTCTTGCATCTTCTAAGACAAAATAATTTTCTTCTCCAGCAGAAATGCTGTATACCTTAAGGAAAGGTGCTACTCAATAGAAATAGTTGAGAACTTCTCTGCATGAGTAGTTCAGTTCCTTAGTTGAAATGTTCTCAATACTTATAGAATGCACTAGTATATTTTTGTTGCTTATTTTCTGCCAACAGATTTTCTCCACTCAGTATATACCTTTTGTTTTCTAGATCTTAGCAACTATTTCTAAAAGATCAATTAAGTCTTAATTTATATCCACTTTCTTTCTTCCCTCTCATATTTTGCCAAAAATCTTATTCTCAATATTCTCTGCATCTGCCCTGATAAACCTGTTTTCCTCTGTTTACCAGTATTCCTAGTTCACATTTCTGATTTTGAATCAGATAGTGGGGTGATTCATCTGACCTACTTGTGATGTGTATATCAGAGTGAGATGAATTATACCTCAGAATTGCCCCTTTCTTTTTGCTGCCATTAACTACAGAGAGATACTGGATGACTTGTATTGATATAAATATCTCCAAAGTTAGATGAACTATATTGCAGTCTTTTGCTCAAATAAATCAAGTAAGTGGAAAAAACTCTATATATCAGGCTGTTCTGTTTCAGACTGGGCTGAAAGTGGAAATACTTAAAGAGTTCATCCACTTGACCAAATACAGAGCTGGACTGGTTGAAGGCAGCAAATTGGATGACCTGCTTGGGTAGTGATGGCCAGCTGTTACAAAGAAAGGAAAACTTCATACTAAGATGATAAAACATACACAAATCACGCCAAAATATGTAAGTAAACCTTCTGTCATATTGCCGCACTCAAAGTATCAGTAAGAACAAACTACCCAGTCAGGGCTACTTGGAAATATCAGAGATAAAGAAAAGTTGAACATCTAGGGTCATTTATCTTAAAGAAGAAATGTCTGGAGGAGGATATGACATTAGCCTTCAAATGCATAAAATATTGATGAAAACAAGAGAGGCACAATCTGTTCCCCCATCCAAGGTGTACAGGAGAAAGTACAAAGAGCTTCAGTTGTAACAAGGAACATGATTTAGAGCTCTTTTTTTTTTTTTTTTCTGTATTTCTGTAACTGTCATTGGAATAAAAAACATCTTACATTGTGTGTGTATGTGTGTATGAATGTGAGTTTTTGCAGATGTATCTATTTTAAAAGCCTTTCACGTGAAAGCCAGCTGGTAGGTGCTAAACTGTAAAACCAAGGCTCAGATTTCAACTGACTCGTGCCTGGGGAACAAGAAGAGTACTGTTTCTCTGATTCATGAAAGGGGTGTGTGTTTGTCACCATCTCTCTTATCCTTCTGTCTGTAGAGAAACTGGGTACAGCTTGGGGCTATCAGCTGAGAAAACAAGCCTTTAAATCACAAGCTCCAGGCAGTTAAGTGAAAAGTATGTTAAGTTTTTTTTAGAGGAGGCACTGGCATCTCCAGCTTATTATTCTTTTAGGCTTTTATTTATTTTCATTGGGAGCTCAGATAGAAGCTTTTATATCCGATTAGTGTTTGAACACCTTCCTCTTTTGCATGTCTTCCACATCATAGAGACATAAAAGTCCCACAGAAGTGTGAGGTAGAGAGATATTAGAGAATGGAAAGTTTCAAAATGAGAAATGAACTTTTTCCCTTCTAACACATTCAACAGTGTACAGATAGAACCAGCAGAGGAGACAAAATGGGATGGATCAGAAGTGAAAGAAAGACAGCTGTGCATATCTGGCATACGTTTGCTGGAATAAGGCAGCATCTGTATACAATAAGACTTGCTTATTTATTTATTAATTTATTTTTCTTTTGTATGAAAGGAGTAGTCACTTTTCCAAGTTTAATCCTTTGCTTCTTAGGGGATATGCTAACAAGCACTGGCTGGCAAATCAGTGTATTTCTGAGTTGGCAGACAACTTTAAATGATAATATTTGCTTTCACCCAGAGGGAAACGGACTAGATCTTTGTTTTCTTACAGATTGCAGTCTTATCATTTCTGCATCTTCTTCAGCCTAATTCAATTATGCATAAGCAAAAAAAGCTGAAACTTTATGTGAAAGATGTGAAATAAAAAGATGGACAACACTGACCACAGTATGAAAAGTACTCTTTAAAATAACAAACATAAAGGGTTATTTTCTTTGATTATGTCAATTGGCACAGCCTCCATGATTGACATAATCTGATTTTCTAGCCAATATTCTGAACATAGGAAAGGAGGAGTAATTTTGTTAATGCATCTTACTAAGAAATGAAAAGTGAAGTGTTATTCAAACAGATCAGACCAAAGAGTAGACTCAAAAGTAATGTGTACATTCTCCATCATTATTTATTACTCTTTTCTTATTTTTTCCTATCAGCACATATTTAAACTTGAGTCAGGAGTGTATGTACAAATTCTTAGGGGCCCTTAATAGTGACAAGAGTTAATTGCTAAGAAGAATGTTGAAAGCTATCAGCTATCCCTTGATTTGTTCAAAAATTCTCACTCTGGTATACTTACAACTCCATTCAGAATATCCGTGAATACAAGAAAGTATTTTTACAAACTTTTCTTTTTTTTTTTGATTTAGAATTTACAATTCTTCCTAATGCACTTCCTCTAAAAGTATTATATTATTCATAGATGCAGTCTTGCAACTTGCTTACCATTGCCTTGACATAAAAAGAAATTAGGAGTACTCACCATTATCAACTTACATTTAAGGTGCAATCCTTTGTAAATAGTACATTTTACAACTTAAGCAACTTTTCCTGTTGCCATCACAAATTACAGTTTCTGCGTAATGATAAGGATCCTAATAACAATCAGAAAATGATAACGAGTTATTAATGGGTACAAGGAGTAACAAAAGGTATTGAAAACATCAAGAAATCAGGTTTTTTTTTTTCATTCCTAAATAGCAATTACTCTTTTTCTTTCTTTTCCCCAAACAACTTTGACGCTTTACATACTCCTATGAAATTGAAAATGGATTTCCTGTACTATGGCACAAGGCACCAAACTTCCTTCTATCAAATTAATTATCATGTTATATATGGCAAAACAACTAAATCCCACAGCTTATGATATTTCTCAACTCTGTACTAAGAAATTTGTACAGTAGGATTCTCTCTATCATGCTGCATGAATGTTGAAATCTGAGAAATCTATTTAATGAAATGATAAGTTAAAGAACGCATAAGAACAGGACAGCACAATCCCACAAAACCAAACTATTTCATGTGAATTGGAATAACTACTACAGAAGTAGCTGCAAGTAACTTTCACCAGTTCATCATTTGGCCTCTAACTATAGCATCTTCTGAGGAAAAGTGCAGCAAGAGGATAGGTTCTTTATAGGCTCATATTTTTTTTTAACTGCCATCTGCCACCTAAGCACACATCTTTCCTGTCGGTATGTTAAGTTCTGCCTTGGCTAGCAAAATTCACCCTAAAATAATACTAAGTAAAAGGACACGAGTATTCAAACTTTGTAAGAGTTAAGATATAGTAAAAAGTTGCTTTTTCAGACATACATTTTTAAACTAAAAATTCCTAAGTTGAATAAACAGCATCATACAAGATGAGTACCCTTCTAGTCAGAGAAAATGCTTTGCAGGGTAATTTCAGAAAGTTTTATTAGAGTGTTTGTAATGGCAGCTGATCATAAAACAAAGAAAAGCAGACTTGCAGACAATGTTTTAATTTTACACAGGTGATTTTGCTATAAATGGTAAAAAGTTGAGTTGCTCCAGAAGAGTAATATTCTGTGCCAAATGATTTTGATTGAGATAGGAGAATAAAAATGATAATAGTGCCATGGTGTCCCCACACCTTGCCCCAGTAAAATGAATCACAAAGCAGTCAGGAACAGCTTCAGTTAAAAAAAAACATTGACTGGATAGTGGCCTAAATTCGGGATTTACTTTTTCTCAAATATAGTCTTGTAAATAACATGGAAAACTTTGAAGAGAATACAGCTCCTGTAGGTGTCTGTCCTGTTGTCGACATCTGTGCTCAACAGCTTTCAGCGACACGTTATTGACATCAAAACCTTGTTTGCTCTCATGTTGAACTTGTGTACTAGAACTCCACTTTTAACAAAGGGTAGGGAGAGAGGATGTAAGAGTGGCTAGTCATAGAGGTCAGTAGATGGGAGAAACAACAGTCCTATGGCTTACCTATAGTCAGTTTAACTGCAAGACAAATTCAGGGTGATGAGAACGGTGCCAACTGTGTATGTGTGCTGACATGCTGCAGAATGTGTTTCATGATTCATCAGCCACACTGTGATTGATTAGCCAGCATCCTGGCAGAGCCAAGAAATTTTTTACTTGTTTCTGAATGTGTCTTGTGATTCTTCAGGCAATCTCTGATAGACTGGCATGTGAGTCGGTTCTAGATTTTTTTTTTTTTGTCCCATGCCCTCAAATTTTTGTTTGATGATTATTTGTACTTGCAAATAGACTGACACACTGGCAGTCCAAAGCTTCTTTACATCACAAAAAATTGTTCTATGATTTGTCAGGCAAATTGACTGCTTCGTGCTGACACATATGGCTAAATTCTGCTAGTGTGAAGGGCAGGGAAGAATATGACCTTCTATTTACAGCTAGTAAGGCCAGTACTGGAGGACAGGGTCACATTGTTCAGTCAGGGTGAACAGTTCCTTTTGCTTGAACATACAGTTGGTCTCTGCACTTTCTAAACAGATGAAAAAAATACTTAACTTGAAGAGACTGTGCTAGAAAATGCAAAGTGAAGGCATTAGTTTTACACATTAATTCTTGTTAACACCACTCTGGTAACTACACTGAATAGAACATCCAAGCATGACTAAAGGAAAGACAGACCTTAACTAAAGCTGTAAAGAGAGTAGATTTTTAATGACACTTTAAACTGTGCAACTAGCTTTGCATTACCAAATCAGACTACTGTTCCCTAATTGGCTTTCAACCACACATACATTACTTGAAACTAAAAGGGGAAACTTTAAAAGCTGGCAACAACTTTTGCATGATCCACTGACACTGAAAAATGGGAGTGACAAATCAGATTCCCTTCTGAATACTTGTAAAACAATTTTTCCTAGGTCACCCCTTCCCCCCACCCTCAAATGAATAACATTTGTCCAGGGTGATGGATTCTCAATTTGTAATTCAAAAAAAAAAGATTTATTTAGCACCACATGTCATTGTGCAAGAATTGACTCCATGACAAAAGTTTCTGTGAAGCTGATCTTTTCTTTTGTCTAGGAAGACGAATGCACTTTTTAAAGTCAAGTTTCCTCCCTCAGTTACTGAAACAGAGATCATCAACTAAAATGTATATGTTATGGACCCATTTTCCTAAAACTATATCCCATATATTTCTACATGATCTGTGTACACTTCTCTAAACTGACCACAGTAATATATTTTCACACCTATGGAACATATTTTATAGCTTGTTTGGAGCTCATGCAGAATCTGTATCAGGAAAGCAGAAAAATAAGAAATGGAGCCTGAATTGTAGATGTACCTCTTTTTATTTCAAGAGGTAAGTGTTTTACAGGTCTTCAACACCTCTACCACCATAATTCTGTATATCCGTAAGTATGTCTACTTCAGAACTAAGAAAGAGCACAGATTGAGCAAGCTGCTACACATATCAGTTAAAAAATGCCGCTCCATGAGTAAACTGAAGGAACTTATTGAACACGAAAGCAGAAAAGACATACGGCTTTGGAACGCAAAGGAATGGAAAAAAAGGAATTTGACTCCTTCCTGAGAGGCAGGTAAAATAAAGGCATCAAGACTAGAATTATGTTATAAGCTGAGAGATCATAGCACAACAAGAATTGAAAAGGATGCTATTTGTTGAAAGTTACAAGCTAGGTATCGTTAAGTTTCTTGTTAGGAACAAAGGGTTAAGGGCATCGTTTTCTAACTCAAGAGAGGTTAAAATGTTTTCCTAGATTAAGACAGATGATTATTCTGGCTGAAGGAGAAGGAGTTCATCTTTTCCCTGTTCTTCCTCTTTCTCTTCAGTGTTTCCTTCTCTGGGCTTGCCTCCAGGCACATCTGTCATTGGAAAGGGCTACCTCATTCTGGAGTTCAAACTGCAAAGAAGAACTCAGCCAATGAGTTAAGGTCTTCTCTCCCTCCCAGACAGGGATCCTCTACAGCAAATCTTTGTATTTGTGCTTCTCATGACCTCATGCACATGTCCTCATGACTTCTGCAGGTCTCCAACATTATTGTGGGGCATCTCTTTTAGATCGTTTACAATTCTTTTTCAAGAAAGAATTAGCATTGATACTTTCTCAGTCCCCCTAGTCTTGCCTACATTAAAGAAGTCTACCCAGATTTGCTAAGAAGGAGGATTAGAAAAATCACTGTTTCTTCCTTAGTTGAGGTTCTGTAGTTCTCTTTGGATTTTAGCTTACACTGACTAAACTTATACCGAATCCTCCCCTCTAAGAAAGGCTCCTTAAATTTTAAATTCCACTGCACAAGAGATTTCATCAGTTTAGTTGCAATTATTTATTAAATATCTAATTAATGGGAACTCTTTCTTTCTTTCCTTCCTTTTTTTTCGTTCTTTCTTTCTCTTTCTTTTTTTCTTTCTTTCTCTTCCTTCCTTGTCTCTCTCTCTCTTTCTTTCTTTCTTTCTTTCTTTCTTTCTTTCTTCCTTCCTTCCTTCCTTCCTTCCTTCCTTCCTTCCTTCCTTCCTTCCTTCCTTCCTTCCTTCCTTCCTTCCTTCCTTTCTNTCCTTCCTTCCTTCCTTCCTTCCTTCCTTCCTTCCTTCCTTCCTTCCTTCCTTTCTTCCTTTCCTCCTTCCTTCCTTCCTTTCTTTCTTTCTTTTTCCCCAACAGGAAAGATCTCACTTGTTCTAAGACTGTTTTCCCTACTTCTTGGCTTATTTTAATATGTAGCCATAAATTTACAACAAATAATTAATGTAACCCACATGAGAGGGAGGTTGATGGGAATGAAAGCAGAGAAGTCAGTTGTGCATTTTTTAAATAATTGAGTTTCAGTTTAGTCCAAGCCATCATATTTCTTTACCACATTAGGAACTAAACCCTGAGATGCTATTTATGAGTCTTTATAAACTGAGCAAAAACACAGCCATTGTGTTGGGGCCCCAGGACGTGCTCATGTTGCCTACAGACTGGTTTAAAAAGACAATGTGTAATATGTAATGTGCACTGACTTGCATCTTATGAAGTCACTAATGCATTTGCCAAGAGCAAAATACTGGTGTGTAAACATTTTAATTTTACTTGGTGTATTTTTCTGTCATCCTGTACATTTTGCGGCAATTTATGACTGCTCAAATACTGGAAAATTTTCCTCATAAAACCAAGGAAGATTTTGAATCTGAGTTATCATAAAATTCAATGTAAATAGGATAGAGGGCGAAACAGCTTAAAGATACTGTTTGCGAAGAGAAGACTCAAATTTATCACTAGATTCTTCTGAGACTTAGAGGGATAGATGTGAGGACTGAAATACTGCACTATACATATTATTTGCCTGATACAGTTCATTAATTTCGTAGTTTAATTTTGCATTTCATCCTTTTGCCAGTCTTGGGTCAAAAAGCTCAAACAGTTTACAAAACACCTTCACATTTTTATTAAAGTACTTTATTTATTTTTTATAATTTGCATTGAAACAGAAAAGTAGAATACACTGTGGAAATGCACTACAAAGATGACTGTGTAAGAAAAAACAAAAACAACTCAAATCCTCAAATTAATTGTCCTGTGTACTTTCTCTTAAAAATGGGAAAATAATGTAAAAAGATGTAAATGCAATAAAATCCAATCAATTTTGGAGCTTTAGGTATTCACGGTGTCCCCACAGAAGATCTCTTCTGGGATTCCGCATTCTTTTCCATCCTTTGGAGTGCTGGCAGTCGCCCTCTATTGCATGAAAAGCTTTTCATTCTTCTCTGTACCAAAGTGGAATCATGGGGATCTCCTGCATTTAGTTCAGCAGTCACTGGGATGGAGAAAGAGCATGTCACTCTTTCCCCATGCAAATGTACTTCTGTACATGCTTCAAAACCTTCTGAAGGAATTGGGATTGTTCAGTCAGGAGAAGAGGAGGCTCAGGGGAGACATAATTGCTCCCTACAATGACCTGAAGAGGTTGTGGTGAGGTGGGGGTCGGCCTCCTCTTCCGGGTAACAGTGATAGGATGAGAGGGAACGGCCTTAAGTTGCATCAGGGGAGGTTCAGGTTGGATATCAGGAAAAATTTCTCCTCCGAAAGAGCGGCGAGGCAGTGGCACAGGCTGCCCAGGGAGGTAGTGAAGTCACCACCACTGGAGGTGTTCAGGAATCGTGTGGATGTGGCACTGAAGGACAAGTTTAGTGGGCATGGTGGGGATAGGTTGGCTGGTATGCGAGATGTGTTTAGTGGTCTTTTCCAACCCTAATGATTCTATGATTCTGTGATCTCAAAGAACAGTAATGTATCTGAAGTATGATCACACAGTGAGAAGGAACAACAAATAAGAGACCTGATAACTCACAGCTCATCATCTATTCCAGTGAAATCCAGATAAAATTACTGGTTAATTTTCAGATTCTTATAGGAATGTTTTTTTACTTGCAGTTCCTTTATATGTGGGCATCCTGAAATAATAATAAAATAAATAAATCTGACGATTGTAATGTGGAAGAAAATCGGGGTATTCATAAATGGTAAGATACATCCTGACACCATGGTTTGACAGCAACTGAAGGAAGGTCAAACAATGTTTTTTTTGAGTGTGCGACTGCATTTGCCATACTCCGTGTTGCACAACAACCCATGACAGATAGTTTGAACAGTATTTCTTGGCCCATGGATGCTGTCAGGTGCCTGTATGGTTATGTGCCCCAAGAACCAGTTATTCCTACAGAGTGGAGCTTCTCCTTTAATAACCTATCCAAATAATTCAGGTTTACCTCCTGAACTCTAACTCCAGCCCCATACATACTGCACCTGGCTATAATTTACGGATTAGACTTCTATGGGGAAAAACAGATCTATCTGTCTGCCCACAGAGAAAATATTTCTAAGGAGCAAATAAAGTAGCATTTTCATAAGGGAACCTACAAGCATTCACGGGAAGTAGTTCCCACACTGCACACAGAAGTGTACTTCCAGTTACATGTAATTAGTAGCAAAATCCAACAGGTGGCACAAAAGTATTTGAATTTTATATTGATTTAAATCATGTGTCGTTAAATTACCAAATGAGATGCAGGGCTACATTTTTTTTTTTTTTTAAAGAAAAATAAAAGAAGAAAGCCTTATCCCATCGCTGTGAACGACGCTCTGACCCCGCTCATCGCCGCGCAGCCAAGCGGAGGCCAGCGGCTCCCTGCCCCTCGCAAAGCCCCGCTTCCCGCGGGGAGCCCGGACCAGACACGCTCCCGATCCGCCTTCCCCGTGCCCCAACGCGCCCAGGACGCGCCCACTCCCTCTACCCTCTCCCGCCGCAGCGGCGCGGAGCTGCGCAGCGCCTCGCCGGGCCGGGCGGAGACGCGGGGAAGCGGGACGGGGAAGCGGAGCGGGCGCCCTCGGCTGGCGGCCGCGGGGACTTCGGCGGAGAGAGGAGAGGCTCCTAGCGGGGCCGGGGCCGGGCCGGGCCGTGGCGCCGCCTGGCTGCGGCTGTGCGCGGGGTAAGCGGTGCCTGGCTGCCGGGGCGCGGGGCGGCGGGAACAGAGGCCTGGGCGGGCTGTGCCATGCGGTGCTGCTCCTCCCCAGGCAGCGGTTGTGTAGGTGGGGGAAAGAGGCCTGGTGACAAGGAGGTGACGAAAGTGAGGTTAAGGCCCCAGGTCATCCCCCGGCCCCCACAGTTGTAGCTCCCACAGCAGCCTTGTATGGATCCGAAGCTGTGTTGTTGACCACTTGTTTTTCCATGTGCTCCTGAAGGTTGTCTGTCTGGACAGAGATCTCCTGGTTTTGCCGACATAAGAGGTTGCTACCATTCTTCGTAAGAGAGAACAAAGCAAATTATAGAATCATAGAATATCCCGAGTTGGAAGGGACCTGTAAGGATCTTAAAGAGTCCAGCTCCTGGCTCTACAGGCACCACCACAAATCCAAAATCTGTATCTGAGAGCGTTGTCGAAACGCTCCTTGAACTCCATCAGCTTGGGGCTGTGCCTACTGCCCTGGGCAGCCCGTTCCATGCCCACCGCCCTCCGGTGCAGAACCTTTCCCTAATCCCCAGCTGCCCCTCCCCTGACACGGCTCTGTGCTGTTCCCTCAGGCCCTGTTGCTGTCACTAGAGAGCAGAGCTCAGTGCTGTAGGACACCATGACACCATGAGGCCTCCCCTCAGCCTCCTCTGCTCTGGGCTGTCCAGTGTCTTCTGCATCCATAACTAGAGTAAGATCTTGAGCCTTAAATTCTGAGAGGCAGCACTAAAGGTGGTTTTGTGGCACCCAGAAGGTAACTGAGATTTTGTTATTTAATGAACTTGTACTGGACGTTTCTGTGGGAGCGAAGAGGCATGGAGTTTCCCAGACACCTGTGGAAAATAGCATTACAAAAGAGGAATTGCCTGTGATAGTGACACGCAAGAGATGCAAGCACAAGTCAGCTTCTCACTGTTAAGTGAAACATGAGCATCAGCCATGGAAATGAATATTAAAATGTTAGTCTAGGCCTTATGAACAGATTCACAGTGAGTATGTAATGTGAATTAAGTGATTGCTGTCTTATTTATTATTAAATTATTTGAGTGTGCTGGGTGAAACTTTGCTGAGGCTTTTGTTTGCAAACATGAATGAAGGAGATGTATAAAGAATGGCTGAAGACCTTATGCGACACCCCAAACTGTGGTATTAGTATAAGTCAAAGGTACACCTATGAAGATGATCAAGAAAAATAAAATGTTCTGAATACTATGACTGGGGCAGACAAAAATAAGTTGGAGAGTTGTTGTAGATTAAAAGTGGAGTTTGGCGCAAACAAGCATGGACTAACACAGAAATGTTAATATGTAATGTTTGTATGGGACTTGGGCATATGAAAAGAGAAACTAATTTATGCCATTTTACTTTATGCATTTCTTAATTAAGCAGAGCTATGTGAGTCCATCACCTGTGACTGGTAAGCCAGGTTTGTAAGCCAACTTGCAAACATATATATTTCAACAAACTTCTTAGTGAGAAGAGCCTGCATGCCTGGACAGAGTTCAGTTTCCGTGGAGCAAACTGATGTTCTTTATTCCTCCGGGACTAAACTGGAGAAAATCGTGGCATTAAATCATAGAATCATATAGTCGTTTGAATTGGAAGAGACCATTAAAGGCCTTCTCATCCAACTTCCCTGCAATGAACAGGGACACCTACAGCTACTTCAGGTTGCTCAGAGCCCCGTCCAGCGTGACCTTGATTGTTTCCAGGGGTGGGATATCCACCACCCATGGATACTAACACCGTATGTGTTAGTGTGCTAGTGTGTTTGCAGTCCATGGAAAGTTCAGAAGAAGGTAAGACTTGTAACAGGTTGAGAAAAAACACTGTAGTTCATTTGTCTCGTTTCAGTATCTTTTCTTACATAATGGTCAGAATAAGTGAATTTAAGTACTTGAGCTAGAGGAATGGAGTGTTCTTCTGGTGGTCAATTTTACCTGACCAAGCTCTCCTTGTTACAATTCTTGAAAGACACTGTGCTACCCAGATCTAGTAGTAGTCAGTGAACTAGACCCAAGAAAAACAGGCCCATAAAATATTTCCAGCATTTTATCAGTAAAGAAAAATTAAGGAAAAAAAACCTCAATATTTGGTGGTCCTATGGAAAACAGACGAAACAAAACAACAAAAATTGACCTGGACACAAATAGCACACCTATGAATTTAGGTAAAACTGATAGTCACAACTGGACAATGTGAAAGTCACTCTGCTGCTGGAGAAATTGAATGATTTAAAATTGAAGCAGCAAGAAAAACTATAAAGGTGACCCAAAAACTTTAGTTCTGGTCTAGGAATCTGAAGGGCAATAACATAGGTTTGGCTGTAAATCCTAAAACTCTATGTGAAATGCACCAGAATGGTGACTTTTTGAGCAAGATGTTTGGACGTATACTGCTGTAGGTAGATGTGATACAAATGAAATGCAGATAGTAAATATGCAAATAGAGACTACAAAACGTCAGGACCCTGAGAGCATCAACAGGACTCATGGCCCTGACCAGCCTCAGTGGGGCCTTTGCGTACATCCTTGTTGTGGGCCTAGAAGCCCCATTCAGCTGAGGCTTGGAACTTCAGGTCTGGCTAGAGTTACACTGTTGGTGTACCTCTGACTCCTGGATGGACTTCAGACTTGTGTTGTGGGTAGCTTATTTCTTAGATAGATGCCCTTGAATGTACTTTACTACTTGCCTTCAGTCTTGTCTTTGTCTTCTGGATGGCCTTTGGATCGCTGTTGTAACATCTGCTCCTTACTGGACTTCCTGGATGGACCCTGGCCCTAGTTCATCACTGCTGCGTCTGAAACTGTCAGGGCACTACTGCCAGTAAGCACTCTGCTCTGTGTGCTGTCTTCAAATGCTGTGGGACTGTGCCCTGGTCAGTGAGGGCACTGACTGCACTAGGTTTGAAGCTTGCATTGTTTTAAGAAACAGTTGTCCCTTGCTGCTCCCTGACAGTGCGAACCCTTCTGTCTAGTTGAAATTAGGTTATGATTGATAAATAGGTGTTTATCCAAAACTGAGAGAACTGAGTCTTCAGTTTTGTCCTCTGAAATTTGAGTAAGAAACAAAAGTTATGAAGAAAACAAAAATATTGGATGAGGGAATAATTGATTTGAACTAAAAAATATAAATAACTGCTTAGTTATTAGTAACTGTATAGCTAAATAACTGGCAGGAATAACATCCTAAAACTTAATCTATGGAAGTTCCTCATACAGATATGGATTAGACGAGAGAAATTGCATGAAAGAAGCATGTTTTCACAGTTGTTTTTTCATTGAAGAAAGTTTCCTGGCTCCAGGGATAGAAACTGTAATGACAGCTAGATGTAATGAATGGGAGCTCAGTGAAGAGAAGGGAGTTGTTGATTCTTGTCTTAAAACTTTCTTAATGGAATTAAATTAGCAGAATTCCTTGAAATAGAAACAGCTCTCTAATGGTTTTGCCAAATAACACAAACAGCAAATACTCAACAAATGGAAGGGATGTTGAATAGCATGACGCTATGGGTCTAGTAAAAGTGGGACTAGGAAAAAAAAATCATAAAGAGAAAGGAGAAACGCCTCCTCCAGGAAATTGGTAGGGCTTTCTTAAAAGAAGAAAGAAAACAAGATAAATGTAATGGATGGGGATATCAGAAGATGTTTTCTGAAGAACTTTTGAACCATTCAGTTGCCATCTGACGAAGAACCACTGTCAGAAAATAATTCTTAGAGATTATTGCAGATTTTAAAAAAATCTATTGAGAAGAATGGCTGTTCACTATTCCTTCTTCCTACTTGTAGTTTGTTTCTTCAGAATCTTGAATTGCAAACTGCATGAACTAAGAGGGGCAAGATAATAAGGAAGACAGTATGGCACACATGTCTAAGGACTTACAGCATTCTGTGATTTACTTCATGCTGCTTGGTAGAAACTTCTGGAACTGAAATATCACTCATAATTTGTGATAAGAGTATGACTAACAATCTGAAGTGAAGCCCAGATAAATCAGAGCTTCTTCAAAAAGATGAGTTCTTTGGGGCTATGATCAAGGAGGGGCAATTTCTAACAGCGATGACAACATATACTATGCAGAGATTACTAGTACTGTAAGCACTCCCAGATGTGTAGAGTTTTACAGAATTTAAAAATAGCTACTTCTGTACATGAAAAAAGAAATCCATTTGAATGTGACTTGGCACTGATATGGTTAAAAACAGCTGTGTTGGTTTGCTTGGATTTCAGAAAGATCCTTGCATGCATGGGTTTGGATGGTCTTGAAACAAGCAAAAGGCTAACAAGATCAATGGCTTGTAGCAAAAATCTGAGCTTTATAAAAATAGAAGTAAATACATCATTATGTGTTGGGTAAGTTTAGGGGGTATTTTTACTTTTTAGGAACATGAGAAGTTTATGTGAGTAGAATGCTGTCTGTGTTTGTCTCTTCAGAATCAAGAGGTGTGGTGACCAGAGTCTTGACTGACTGGAAGAGTTGCTAACATTGTGATCAGTCAGAGACATGGAACTGCTTGAAGTCTGAGCTGCAATAGATTGTGGAGAAAAGCTGATAGCATTGGAAGGAGATAAATTTGCTTTTCATGGTTTGCAGCAAGTGTACATAGTCCCTGGAAGGCTATATGGTTGCAGGTTAAGTACATAAAAATACAATCCCTTTACATTAAATAACTGATGAGTGTGGCTGTGGCAGCACAGAATTCAACTCAGTTTATAAAAGTCAAGTGAAGCTATCCATGAATCTACTGCCCAAGCTGATCTAAGATATGTAATGCTAGGATACCTGAGATGGCTGTTTGAAAACTAGGTGGGTTTGCCCACATGAGCTGTGGTTGGGTATTTAGATTACCATGTACATAAAGGATAAAATAAATGAGAAGTCTTAGAAAAGAGATATCAGAAGTCATATGTTAAACAAATATTCTTATGTGTATGCACACAAATGTGTGCTTTTCATAATTAAAACTAGTTAAAATTAAAAAAAAATTGAATTTTAGATTTACAGTTTAAATAATGTTTACAAAACTAAAAACAATTAGTGATTTATTAGTATATTTATTGGCACAATGGATAGGGGATCTTCAAGGCTATGTCATGATTCAAAAACATCAGAGTACTATTTGTCTCCTACCAGAAGTTCATATGACTCATGATTGATTTATGGCTTTTTCTGAGTAAATATGATCTGAAATATATGATGTGCTTTTTATCAGGCTGTTTATTCCTTAAGACTGATGTGTGCAAATAATTGCAGCTGCTGAAATCAGAGTTTGCAGATGAACTGAAGAGCCTTCAGCTTTCATTGAATCAAACCAAGCACTTTTTCGGTTTTCTATGCCAAAACCAAAGACTGATAAATCTTGGGTAACTCTTGAAAATATTGGTGTAAATGGTCACATAAGTTTGTGGGTGGAAAACGTTGTTGTCTTGCATGAACTTAGATTTTGAGGTTCAACTTACTCTGAGATAGCCTCAAAAAGTGTACAAATATGCAGTTATTTACCTTGAATAGAATTTTGCAGGAAGATGTGGTTACATGCTCTGCTAATAGAGCACTGTGTGCTAGCAGAGGAGAGGAGCTATGATAGTACTTTCACTTCAGTGACAGGTGGTGATTGAAAGTCTAACTAGTAGACATTTTGGAAAGAGATTCTTGGTTATATTACTGTTGTCCTACTGTTGTCCTTTTCTACTTGTCTTTACTGTGTGCAAAAATGCAACTCCGGTCATGTACACTTTGAATTTTTTCCCTCCATTTCTGTTTGACTGAGTTAAAGGTGTTCTTAAATAACAGCTTCGAACTGGGGGGATTTAAGGGCAGCCACGGAGTTTTTCACTGATGGCCATGAGAAAATGCACTGCAGAATTCCTTTCAAAAATATTTTAAGCAGACACAGTGTATAACCAGTTGACATAACACACAGCCAAAGTAGTCTGTCCAGAGGAGCATTCTTTCAAAACTTGATAAAATAGTTCCAAATTGTCCACTGTCCAAAATGTCACATTGGGTTCTTCTGTTAGTACTTCTCATGCTTAAAACCTCCACTTGAATCATTTACTCATGGCTGTGAGACTCCAGTTTGGTTAGAAAGGTTTGAAAAGGTCATTGGGCAAATAACTACGAGAGTATGAAACAAAAGAACAAAGAAGAAAAGTCTCATTTTTAACTGTTTGGGGATGTTTGGAATATGCTTCCTGTATATACTCAGTTTTATCATATGAAAAGGAAGCTTGAATGATATCCAAATTGATAAAGAGGTTGAATGGATATGAAGGATCTGAACTTTGTGTCCAGTTGTTTCTGCTGCTATACTAAGTAAGATCTGACCGCATTGGAGGACTTTAAAAATAGTGGTAGTAAAAATGGAGTTTAAAGAAGGTGAACAAACATCACATTATAGGGAAAAAATGAGGAGCACATAAACCAGCACTGTATCGGCTGCCAGGCCTTTTTTTGTTTGTAGCAGAAGGAGGGTAAGGACTCCACTTCAACTCCACTCTGGTTCTGAAGTGACTAGGAGATGTCTGCCACACTGTCTTGCCAGTGAGGACTGGCAAGGAGAGGAAGTGCTTTGTGGAAAGTGTATCTTCAGGAAGTCCCTCAGAAAACAGATAGAAGCGATCAGGCTGAGGACCTTCAGTGATGATAATAAAATCAAAAGCATACTAAATGTGGAGGCTGAGATCAGAAACATGTACAGAAATGTGGAGTCGTAATAGTAAGAAGGTTACAATTTAGTTGGAATAGACGAGAGGTGATGTGACACAACAGAGTTTTGTTTGAGGAAGAAGGAGTGCAAGTATCAGAGAGATGTGTTCTCATTCTCTGAGATCCAAAATGCAGGGGTGAGTTAGTGGCAAGTAGAAAAAGAAAAAAACACTTTGACCACTGTCATCATGGGAGTTCATGACAAGCCAAGATTATCAGCTGGATGGAGTTTTTTTAGAATTATCCAGAGTGCAGAATTTTAGTGATAAATCCTGAGAGCAAGCAAACAAACAAACAAAAATCCTGCTTAAAAAAAAAAAAAAGAAAAAAGAGTGACTCTACATCTTCCTGAGGAGGAGAAGTGGAGAGGAAGGTGCTGGCCTCTTCTTGTTGACAAATGACATAGGGGAATGACACAAAACTGTGCCAGAAGAATGTCAGATTCGACATTAGCAAAAAGTTCTTTACTGTGAGGGTGGTCAAACACAGGAGCAGGCTTCCTAGCCAAGGTGGTTGATACCCCATACCTGTCAGTGTTCAAGAGGCATTTGGACAATGACCTCAGTAATATGCTTTAAGTTTTGACTAGCCCTGGAGTGGTCAGGGGACTAGATGACCTCTGAGGATCCCTTCCAACTAAACTAAGCTGTCTATTCTATTCTATTCCATTCTATTCTATTCCATTCTATTCTATTCCATTCTATTCTATTCTATTCTATTCTATTCTATTCTATTCTATTCTATTCTATTCTATTCTATTCTATTCTATTCTATTCTATTCTATTCTCAGAGAATTTTATCTGTCTGGATGTCTGTTGAGAAAAGAGTACAGCAAGACAGATAATTTAACAGCTCCTTGGAAAGCACTGGTGATGTTTTTGTGCAAGTTGTGGGAAAAAAAAACAACCAGAAGTGAAAGCATTCTAGATTTGATTTTTTCTTGTTTTGTTTTGTTTTTGGGAGTGCACTAAGAATGCTCAGGCAGAAAGTAACTTAGCTAACAGTGCCCAGGAAGTGATAGCCTAGGATGACTACTGGAATAAAAGATTTTAGGGAAATAGACTTCAGTAAACTCAAACATCTGGAAAACATAGTATTCCAAGAAACTTGTCAGAGAGATAAGGGAGCTAAAGGGTTGGGCAGAGATTCCTTAAGTAGGTGAGTATTACAGGCAAAAATAATTTTTCTTTTTGGATAAAAGTTAAGAAATGTAGTAAAATAGCAGCTTTTTAAAATCATGAGTTCTTTAATCTCAGGTGAAAGAAGGACGCGGAGAGGAAGAGAAAAGATGGGTTACTCTAAGAAGCACAGCAAAACCAGGAAGATATTGGCACAAAAGAGGAAACAACTTGCAGGAGTAACAAGAAATAATTGTCTATGTGCTCTAACATTAATGGGAAACTCAAGAAAATTGACGTTCTGTGGAGGGGGGCTACTTTGCACAAATAAGACCTAGGAGGCAGATGTCATTAATGTATTTTTTGTTATCAGTCTTGACTAAAATGATCAGCTGCAAGAGGTAGCTAATTCAGTGCATTCCAGTGAGAAAGAGATAAGGTCTCAGCCTTGAATGACGAACGTGCAGTTTAGAGACTGTTGAGATAAGTCAGATATTGCCAAATTGGCTGAGCCTAAGGTGTTTCCTCCCAGAGTAACTGCAAAATTACCTGCCGAAATCAACAGACTCTGTAGCCAAGCCCAGCAAGGGTGGTTTTTTGTGGTTTGGTAGTGCGTGAACTCTGTGATGGCAACTGAAATGAAATTCGTGTTGGTATTTGAAGTCATTTTCTTTTCTACTGTTCTGCCAATGGGGAGTGACATAGCTTCCTGTCCTGCAAATTTCTTTCAGCTTCCTACCTGTAATTAAATTCTGTGCCATCTGCTCTGCTGGATCTTAAGACATACAGCTGCCACACCAAGAGGTTTTAGACTGGTGTGTGTGTGTATGTGTGTCATGGGGAAGCAGCAGGGACAGCAAGTTTTTACACAGGGTTTTGTTGTTTCCACCTGAGGAAGCTCAATAAAATGGTTTTCTCAGTGAGTGAAAGGGGATGAGGGTGTTCAAGTATTTATTTGAACTGTGTGAGAGAAGCAGAGTTAATAAATTCTAAAGTGATTTTATGCAGACCGTTTCCACCTGTAGCAAGTTGTTTTTCTGAGCTTACATGTGCTTAGATTTGAATCGTGTGTCTCTTGGTGGGATTTGCTCATGTTAGTTGCTTGTTTAAAGATAGTTAATGAATTTCAGGGCTTACTTGGGCTAGTGGTTTAACTTTTGTCCTTCAAAGCTGGGCAAAATATTAGTGTCTATGTGACGTCCCTCTTGTGTTAATTAGGCTTTGGGCAAAAAATAGAGTAATCCTAATTCCAATCTGAAACCAGTGATCTGTTTAGTAAAAAAACATTGAATATTGAAGCCATTAAACTAGAAATTTTTTTCTAGACAATAAGTTATGCTCTGTAGAAAGTAAAACAAAATTCTTATTTGTATGGTACTACAAATCTATAGTGCAGAGCTATTTTGACACCCTCCCCTCGCTCCCCCCCCCCACAGTTCTGCACTGGAAGCCTTAAAACTTTGGGTAAGACTTTCCTTCTCTGCTAGATTATGGGATATTTACATAGCATTTTGGAGAAAAGTACTCAAAAAGCCTCTTTTGTATCTCAGCCCTGATGCTGGTGTGCAATAGATTTAGCATCTGGAACAAGTTAGTCGGCTGTAGTTATATGCAAAAGTTGGAAAGATCTCTGAGATACGATTCTGTCACTTGTGGAACAGTGGAAAATACAGTATGTGTGACTTCAGTACCTCCTGTGGTAGTCTGCAGTCACTGAGCATCTTCTTGTGCCTTGAGAGAAGTGCTGAAATTGCTTTTTTGTCTTTCGTAGTACGAAACTACTTTGTGAGTGAATCTAGTCACTGGTTTCATCATACGAACTAAATAACTGTTAATACAGTAATTGCTGAGATGGAAATATGACAATGTGGTTGCGAAAAGTGTCATCGAGTATTTAAGTGTCTATAACCCCTCTTAGCTGACCGAGGTTCATGTTAGTGCTGCTGAATGTGGTATTGTTACCACTCTGTTTTCTATACATACACTTCTGTCTTACACCTTGAGCTAGCAGAAGATTTTGAGTAGCAGTACCGTCCACTGAATCTGTAGTGACCTTAGTGAAAAAAGACCTGTGAGGAAAAAAGGTGAGATCAGATTCTGATCTGTCTCTTAGAACAGCTATGGTAGCACTTGGACAGTGCGGGCTGTACAAATGCGTGGCTAATGACAAGGCAGGTATGCAGGGCTCTCCACTTAGCAGCTTGATTTCTGGATCCGGGGTAATTTCTCTTGAAGTGAGATCAGCAAATGTACTCTTGGTGTCATTCTAACAGATGATGCAGATCTAAAAGTCACTCTGAAAACAGACTGCAAAAATGGACATTCTGTCTTTGCAGCTAAAATATAGCTTGAATAAATATTTATTACCTGTGTGCCTACTTTGCTTAGTTTTGTCTTCTTGGCAGTTTCAAGATTTAAGAGCAAAATTTATTCTAAGTCAGTTGTAACATATCTGTTTATATAAAAATCAATGTGACATTCTTTCCTTGCTATGTATTCCATGTGCTGAAATTTGAAGACTCCAGTGGACTACTTTGTAGAATAAATATTAGTTAATGAAACATTTCGTAACTATTAGGAGTACTTACTGAGCAGATTTTGTAATAATTCAGACTCTACTATAAGATTATTATAGGACAAAAATGAGGAGTGATGGGATACCAGGAATAGTTCAGCAAAGATCATATTGCAAAATGAAATTAAAGAGCTCAGTTCCAGAGAATGAAGATGCGAGTATATTTTAGCTTCAGTGATGTTTCATGCTATGGTTTTATAACCAGCACCTTATTTCATCAAAAATCCCTGTTGATTACATTGAGCACGTAGCCAAAAGCAATAATGCAATACCATATTCTTAGGGATTGCTTCTCCATTGTCTTACATATTGTAAAACTCATTAAAACATGTTAAGAAAATGAGATGTGTATTAAATTGTGCTGAAACAGAATTATATAATGTGTATACAACATAAGATAAATAGATTTTTTTTTTTACTTTGTTTACTTGAAAAAATTTTACAAGGATTTGAATATCAACAACTTCTGCTTGTACAACTCTGAACATGTGATTAAAATGGAAAGAGCCAATGCATGAGTTTAGTGGGATCATTTTCCAAATCAGGAAAAGTGATGATATTTGGAAGATACTATTAATGATATTTGCAAAACATTCATTCAGATGTTTGTTACCCTATAACTTCAGTTGCTTTGCTGTCTTCCATGATGCGAGAGTGAAATGCTTATAGTAATAGGATTATTTTTAAAATGTAGTATTATTATACTGTTGTATTACAATAAAAGTGTTGTTTGTGCAATAGTGTATTAAATCTGGGCTCAATACACAGGCTGTATACACAAGCAGTTGAAATTTTATTTACTAGGCTAGTTTATGTGACCGACTCATATCTCTTTTATAAGCCAGAATTCTTCGTCAAGATAGCCTCTTCATCAGTCCTTAAAAGATTCCCAGGATTGCAAAGGAGTGACAGTTCTGGTCAGAGTTCTGCAGCAAAAGAGAAAGATCTTACCTTAGTCTTAGGAATACTCAAAATTGCATAAATTCTAGTCTATGTATGCAGAGAGTACTTAGAAGTACACTTTTTCTGAAATGAGGACCCTACCATGGCACCATCTGTACTGGCGTACTCTGCGTGCACTGTAAAGTATGCCAATATCAGCAATGCAACATGCATATGCAATTGTCATTTGGATAAAAATATTAACGTTATTTTAAATTTGCCTACTTCGTTTGACATCGTACCCATTTCAGGACCTACCTACCGACCTAACAGGTAGAAATCTAGATGACCTGAGTTTAGAAACTTCCTGAGAATGGATCTGTCTGCCTAGCCTGATGAAGTAGAAAGAGGACATTTTTTCCGTCTGTCTTTTTTTTTTTTTCTTTTGTTCTGGAAGACGGTTTCATTACTGAGGTAGTGTATGTGCTTATTACTGATGCTTAAGCCTCTGGTTAATGATGTCTTTGAGTGTATTGCTGAATGCCATAAATGCTGAGGTCTTCATGACTTATACCTTGTTGTATATCCTGCATCTCTTATCTTTACTGTCTTTCCTGAATGGTATCTGTCTTCCTATGTCTGTAGTTCAGCTCTGACTTTTATGTTATTAAGATTCAGGTTTCTCCTTGACTTTAATTTTCACATTCTACAAATGTATTTCAAGATCTTCCACTGTGTTGAGAAAGCTTCTGAGAGTAGTTTACAGATGTGAGTTTTTTCTTACTCCATTCCCTGTACAGAGTAGGCTCAGTTATGTCATTTCATGTTGCCTGATAGCTGTCCATAGGCTTAATTCTTTTTATTTACCTCATGTTTTCCTGCTAGCACAGTTTTTAATTCATTTCTGAATTCTCATTTACCCTATATTTTGTCTTTCGACTAGTGTTTGGAGATGTATCATTTCTCTGTTTGAAGCTGTTATTATCAGCTGTGCCAGCTGTGATTCCAGTTAGATATTCCCTTGGGCATTCAAGTCAAATTTTGCTTTTGAAAAATGACTTTCTTCAATAAGTGCATCCCAACAGTCCAACATTAGGGAAGTTTCCTTATACCACTCATCCTTTAGTTGTTGGTCAGTTTATTCTCTTATTAGGCTTTTAATTCCTTCTCTAGAGACTTGGTGTTCCTGAAGTTCATCCTAAAATCTACTTGTTTGCAAGTCTTCCCTGAAGCAGTTAATCCTTAATAGGATTTTTTTTTCTTTTATTTTTTCCCAGTGGGAATTAGGCAGTATTGTTCTTGGGGATCTGAAGGAAGGTTTCTTACGATGCTTTTCAGTTGCAGGTGCATCTGACAGACATGATGCTATTTTGGATTTCTGATTCCCTTTGGTGACCATCCTGAGAGTCAGTAGCAAAGAGGCAACAGTTGCACAGGCTTGCCTTTCCATGTATTGTGGGAAATCTACATCCCCCTCCTCTGTGTGCAATTTTTTAATACTGTTTGAGTCTCTGAATGTCCCTTCTGGTTTCTTCCAGTGTTTCTCTGCACTGACTCTGTTCTCCTTCAGTTTCCAATAACTAGTATTCTCAGTGTCACATTTCAGAGCTGGCATCCAATTTGTTCCTTCCCATTGCCCTTATTTCTCCTTTTTTTTTTTTTCCTAGGACATCAAGCCTCCATCTCAGTTCTGTTTCATATTCACAAGTCTGTCTGGTCCTTTGACTTGACCTTGCCTTTCACTTCTTTGGGGTGCCATGCTCAGCTAGCAATGGTTTTCATCTCCTTTTGTTTCTGTATAGAGCAAAATGTTTCAGAGGTATGCCTCTCTTCCCTTTCATCCCTAAAGATATATTTGCTCTGGCTATTTGTGAGCCTATTTTGTGTATGTGTGTGTATGCATGTGAATGTGTGTGTACCTACTGAAGGATAATGAAGATCTCAGTATTTCACTATCCTGTATTCTTATTCTACAACGCTTCAGGGATAAGTATCATTTGTTATTCAAGTCTAATTGCCAGTTACTATCCATCCCTGTCTTGGAGTGGCAACCAGTAGGGCTGCTTTCTGTTCTGACGCCTAGCCTCTTATTGTTTGCTCAGGAGTACTGAATTGAACCCAGATTACCCACTGTTCTCAAAAGTGCTGTAATGATCATCTTCATAATGTTTCTTGTTAAAGCTACTGCACATTGTGTGTACTATTGTAATGTCGACTGAGTCAGGATCAAGACTTAAAATTACCCCAAAGTTCTGTGAATTCCTGTATACTTAGTCATTGAATTGATAGTTACAGACAAATATCATTGTTCTGGAATAGAGGCGACTTGATAAATTAAATACTAGTCTACAATTTCAGTTGTGCCTCTTGAACTTCCATGAGAATTTTTGTTTAATGCATAAAAGACTACATGATCTCTTCTTTGTTTCTGCCTTATATAGATGTATTCATGTACCGTGAAAAATCTCAACAGTATTTAAGGAATGTATAATTATAACAATTGTTACTGCACTACAGAAATACAGACTCTGACTAAAGTGGATAGTGCTGCAGTCCCAAATGTTTCATTTAGCACAGTACCAATATATTTTATGAAAATGAGAGAGAAATGTTCCAAGAAGCTCTGAGTTCAGAGTGGTGGAAGGTTATCTAAACTAGAAAGAGAAGGGTATAGACTAGATAAGTGGACAGAATGGTAAGTTGAACACTGGCTGAACTGCTGGGCTCAAAAGGTAACTGTCAGTGGCACAAAGTCCATCTGGAGCCAAGTCAGTACTGTAGCCCAAGGACTGATTCCTTCAAAGCTCAGTATTCTCTTTCAGCATGAGTTGTGTGTGAAGGAAGTTCACCCACTTTTTTCTGTTTGTTTTGTGGAAACTTGCACATATTCTGAATGTACTTAGTAAATTGTGCTGCAAAGTAAACTTTCCATCACTGTGAATCTATTCAGAACCCCTTCCAATTTTCCAAAATCATTTTGAAACATATTACACTAGAATCAAAGATAGTCTTAAAAGTAGATAAACTTAGTTGGTTTCCAAACCAACTTGGTTGGATCAGTTGGACTGAAACTTGTGGCTTGGGCTTCTTCCACTTTGCCAATTTGTATTTGCAAATCATTAATTTCTCTTTGCCTTGTTCATTTCTTTCTTTTTTTTTTTTTTTAGAAGATAGGGGTTATGACTTTGTAAAATAATGGAGAATTGGGTAAAATATACTCCTTTTTATTATTTATAACTGCCCTATTTTTAATGTCATTTGCAGACATGACTTTTTGAGGTTTTTTTTTCCACCTAACATTTCAGAGCAGGACAAACTTAAATAACCCTTAAATTTTTGTACGTAGAGGGAGAGATCATACATAACTGAGGCTTTCAGGATGATTATTTCAGGATCAGCTGTGGAACTGCTGCTCTTTGCCACTTGTACAACTTCTTTCTCTTTTTTTCTTACATCTTCTTCTATTTGTTGTTAAGAGCATCCCAAAATACTTCAGTTTAATAATTATTAATGGGTTGCTAGATGCAAAGAGCTATAGAAGCTGCAGAACTGGAAAGTACAGCTGATGGAGGTAGCAGTAGTACACGAGTTGAACAAAGAAGCAATTCAGTAGGGCCAGATGAATGAAACTCTTGTGGACCCCAAAGTGTTTAATGAATATGGAGTAAATTTCATATACAAATATGACTGGAAAAAAACTTTAGATGTTAAAGAAGGTCAGCTGTAGTTCTCTTACTTGATAACCTCTGGTAGATGCTCTCTGAACATCTATGTGGCTCAAATGCTACTGTAGAGAAGTAGAACCCTGGAGGAAACTTTTACAGGAGCCAACCGTAACATGTTCTAACAGGGTACACAGTGCTAAGCAGAGACTGAAAGAAGAAAATCTCTCTTGCATTTCTTTACCCCAGTTTCCAAATAGGACCTGATACCAAAAGTAAAATGTACAAAGAATGCACTTCTTCGCGGGAAGACTGAAGGAACGGAGAGTCCCATTAGAGCTGAAACAAGTGCAATACATGAAAGAAAGTATAAACAGTGGTTCAATCTGTAGCTGCCGAGCATAGAAAAAAAATGAAGAGTACAAAAGGAAACCAGAAAAAATAGCTAGTTTATGGTACTGAATATTGTTATTTTGGAATAAGACTCAAATTGGTAAACAAAGCTTAGATTTAAGGTAAATTAACACGCTAAATGTGTCCAGAAGTAGGAAAGAATCCAGATAGATTGGGATTCTAGGTCCAACAGAACAAGTATAGCTTTAGATTTATTGTAGAGTATCTAATTATGGTAAAGGTAATCAAAGTGATTGTAATGGTAGGAAATATACCAGTAACAGATAATGTCAACTCCAAGTAAACTGAGTGAATGTCAAGCTTGACTGTGAAGAAACCATTAGTGAATTCTTTGTAGGGAATTTACATGAGGAGGAGTAACTTGTGACTTGCTCTGAGCTGTGTGCCTAACATAACCTTAGTATTAGTAATGAAGTGCCAGTGGTGCCAGTGTGTAAGGGTAACAGCAATATGCTTAGATTCAACATGTGTAGGAAAATCATGTATCCTTGCAGTTTGTTTTTTTTTAAAGTTAAAATAACAAACTCTATGAATGTGACAAGTTTTATTAAAAATATGCTTATCATGTAGATAGAAGTAAAACTTCTGTTGCAGGAATAATTACCATTAAAAAAAGCAAATGACAAAATACACTGACAACTCAGAGGAAATGTGTATTGCATGTGGTGTACGAAAATCTTCAGATACCAAAAGAACATGAATAAATATGCCATGAGTAAAGGTTTCTGAAAAATTGAAGAGTATCTTAAAAATACTGAGATTATAGCTAAATGAGAACAGACGGGATCATCAGCTCTGGCAGTATAAATGCTGGAAAAAAAACCAAGATCATTTGATAAAGTTGTTCAGAAAAGGACTGAGATAATAATTTGCAAGTGACCTAGAAATGAATTATAAATTACTTTTCCTGATGTGTTCTAAAAGTAAGTCTCCTAGAGATCTGTGAACCCATGAGGACTTACAGATGAGACATTATACATGAAAAGCTAAATTCATTATTTGTATCTGAGTACATTCAAGAAGAACACAGTGAAGCTTTCCAGATGATAATCCTTTTTCATAGATGTCTTTGTTTCAGCTGGAATGGAACTGTTTTCTTCAGAGTGTCTGGCATGATGTTATGTTTTTTGTTCTAGGAGAAAAACAATGTTGATAACACACTGATGTTCATAGTTGCTGCTAAGCAGTGTTGTACAGAGCCAGGGCTGTTCTCAGCAAAGGGCCCAAGGAGCTGGGAGGGAACAGAATTAGGACAGCTGACTTAAACTGGCCAAAGGGATATTCCATACCATATGACATCGTGTGGAAGGAGTTTTGAAGCGGATGGGATTTCATCTCTGTCTCTTCCTCTGCCCTGGGGGGGCAGCTGAGCATTAGTTGTGGGGGGTGGTGAGCAATTGCTTGTACTTCACTTGTTATATACATTCATATATGCATATATGTGTATGTAGCCTTAACTATTATCCTTTTCCTTTTCTCTCTTGGTAAATAGTTTTATTTCAACCCACAAATTCTACTTTTTTTTTTTTCTGATTCTCTCCCCTATCCAGCTGGGAAGGGGAGGGGTGAGCAAATAACTGTGTGGTGCTGAGCTACCTGCTGGGTTAAACCACAACAATAGAGTAAACATTGGAGGATCCACATGAAATGGAATTATTGATTGATGAGGTTTTTGAGCAAATGGACAAAGAGGACAAGAATATATCTCCAGACACAAATGACTTTTACTGAAGAGCTCTAAAGAAATTCAGAGATGAAACATCTGAGTTACTGACGTATATGACCAGTCATTTAAATGTCTTGCTACTGTATTTGTCTGATGTGATGCCAGTTTTTTAAACAGTACCTCAAAGGAACATCCAGTGAACTACAATTACAAGCTTATATCTGACACCACATTTACTGATGAACTATTCTAAAAATATCATTATTAGGTAGATGGGTGGAAAAGATATTCTTCGGATTAACCTCCCTATTTTGTGGAAAAAAAAAAAAGATTTCAAGTCTGTTAGTATTCTCTGGATTCAGTAAACATATGCACAAGAGTGATCTCACTAGTACTCATTTTAGATTTCCAGAAAAGGTTTTGACGAGGTTTCTCACCAAAATCTTTGAAGAACTAAGGAACAGTGGTATAACATGGAAAGTTCTCTGATACCTAAATAGTGAGTTATAAACTAGGTAAATGGAGGGCATGGATAAAATGTAGTTTGCCTGCTGGAAAGAACTTGCCAGTGGAGTCTATCAGTCTGTGCTGTAATGGGCTTTTTAGCATATTCACAAATGAACTGAGAAAGAATGCATACTAACGATGAAGAGCTGCAGAGCAATTTCAGAACACTCTGATAAAACAGCTGATTAACTTCAGTGTAGATCAGTAGATAATGATACCTTTAAGGGGAGAGGGGGGAGGAGAAAAAAGAATGGTTCTAATTTTACATTTTTACATATTCTTTGACAGGTTGTGAGCTGACTATTACAACTCTAAATCTCATTCTGAGTGGTAATAGATAGCCTTATGAAAACAGGAGAGCATTGCTCAATAGCAGTCAAAAATCAGATTGAATATTATGAATTGTTGTGAAAGGAATGGAGGACAAATCAGAAGCTCATTATGCCACTTTGCAAATCCATCATGTACATTCATTGTGAATAGAGTGTGGAATGCTAGTTCTTCAAATTAAAAAGTATATTATCAAATGAGAAAAAGCATTTGGAAAGAAAAAGGAGAGGAAGATGTTGTAAAAATGAAGTATATGACTTTTTCTTTTAAACAGAAAATACAAGAAAATAATAACAACAACAACGATAATAATAATAATAAACAGAATCACTTTCATGTATAATCATAGAATCATAGAATCACCAAGGTTGGAAAAGACCTCCAAGATCATTTAGTCCAACCAATTGAAGAGCCCTTCTCCCTCTCCCTTATTTCATCATGTGGAACAAAGTATCAAAAAATAGGATAATTGTGTAACCCAGGATTAATTATTGAGAAAAGTGACTTTTTATTGTGAAGGCAGAAAGTTTAGACATATATATGCAGAGTGGAGGTGATGTTCTCTGTCCCTGTAAACATGATGGAGGACCTAGAGAATGCAAGAATGCGTACATAACAAAGTCTGTGTTCCCAAAAATCACACAAATGTGATCATCATATGAAAGACTCCAGGATAAATAAATAAATAAATGCACACAGTCTAGGAAGAAGCAAGAGTTGAATTGGAAGTGGACAGCTCTGCTGAGTTTTCAAGACTTCACTTTTATCCATGTACAGTAATACCAGTGCTAGACTGAAAGAATTCCTGATAAAGGCAATCAATAATATTGTAATATTAACCTGATACCAATTTTCATTCATATTAAAATATTAACCTGATACCTCTTTTTTTTAAAAATTATTTTTAACTTGAGCACTAGCAGATAAGCCAATATGAGGGTGCAAGCAATTAAAAGGAAGACACAGGTGGCCAAAATAAGATGAACACAATTCAGGGCGAAGGATTCTGAACATATTATCTTGAAGGTGTGTAGTAAATAGATGTATGGGTAAATAAAATACATGCAATTATATAGAAGTCTTAGAATGAAAAGATATTTGTAATAATAAAATAATGCCAAGCCCTTTTCAGCAGGAAAAGGTAATTGCTGGGAGAGTCAGGAAATTTTGAAGGAAAGTTTGAGGGCTTAACCCTGGAAAAAAGAAAAAAAAAGAAGTTTTTAGCATACACAAACTGATCTCAGTTCACACAATTATTTTGTGACTTGTGTCCTGCAGCAGAACATAATATGCTTGTTACTGAGGTGGTGGCTAGGGCAAGTAATCCATGGAGCTGGTATAATTGCTGTTCTCTGTAAGGTGCAGACAGGGGAGGGAGGAGAAGCATAATAAAATATTTTTCAAATTCATACATCCTTAATAACTATGTAAATAAGAAAGGGAATATTTTCAGTACTTTATTTGCAGATATCCAATAAGAAGTGCTTGACAAATCAATGACTTGATTCAGTGATAGAGGTCTGGCAAGTGTCCTGGGAAAAGAGAATGTGTGCAAACATCTGTACATTTACAGCAATCCATCTGGGAAACATTGTTTTCTCAGACTGCTGCATGAGTTATCATTGGCACCCAAGTTATTTCACTAATAAAAATGACAGAAAGTTGATCTTGAAGTGAGCACTAAGATCTGTATACATAACCTCTTGTTTTAAGGCAAAACTCTAGAAATCCATTACTACAAGTTACAAAGCACTCTTTGAAAAGAGCCTGAGCTCTAAGATGAAGTGAACCACAGAAAAGTGTAAGCTGTCTCATGTAAAACATCATTCTTTGGAAGAGCCAAATGTGGTTTAAATAGACCTTAGATAAAGAGTGATGCTGATGCTATTAGGGCTTGTGTCGTAAGAATACATATATAAATAAAGCCTTAGAAATGCACTAAAATACAGGCAAAAATAAGGTGAGAAAGCCCATGTGGGGACCACAGGAGAAGAAAGACCCCGTACAGTAAAGGAACAGAGTTGTTAGCCTTGGCTGTCCATCTGTTCATTCAGTCCTCTGAATAGCTAAAAAGGTCACCATCAAATCAAATCAATTTGGGCTAGCCATTGTCTACTTTAATAACAATTCCTGCTGGGAAATTAGTCTGTTTGCAGTGATGTGAGAGCACAGATATATACAGGGTTGTGAAGAGAGTAAAGATCCTCCTGGAGAGGAACATGGAGTCCAGCCAAGTGTACTTCAGCTGCAGATGGACAAAGCAAATCTTGGAGCTTGGTTTGCTGCCTGCTTCCACTCATTTATATATGTATTATTATTATTTTTGCATCTCTGCACAGTCAGAATGTCATGCAGATCTATACAAACAGAGCAAAATTAGAATCTCAGCATTTTGGTGTTCTGGAGGGACATATAATTCATAAAAATCAGTGCTGTGTTATGATGTTATGGTGTTGAATGATTCTGTTGTGAGGAAACAGAAGTATTTGAAAATGCTGTGTTGAAAAAGATAGCTTTTCTGATATATCAAAATGTACTGCAGAGAAGTATACATTTTCTTCTTTATATTAAATAATTCAAGCAGCCTTATTATTCAGGGTAGAGTATGGCTAAAGTGTATTGGGAATCATTGGAGTGGGAAGAAGCCAACTGATTAGAGCCAAATCCCATGGCCTCTACAGCCATTTTTTACTGTCATTTTTTTGCTAACCTGAGATGGAATGATGACTTATCCCTGTGTGATAGTATCACAGGAAACCTCCAAGCATTTTGTAGGGGGTTATATACTTTTTTTTTTCTTGAGAAAGGAAGATATAAGCAACAATAGCTTAAACTGACTTTGCGAGGGATTTTTGGAAATGAATGTTGGGTGGTGTAGAAACTCATGTAAGCTATAGCCAGTCAGTTAAGTCTTATACATTATTGCACTTGATTTAGTATGTCCACATCTCCCTTTTTCCGAAGGAGTTCAGACCTAAGCACAAGACTCCCAATGAGCTCTCACTGGCGTTGAGTAGAGGCAAAGGATCACCTAACTCAGCTTGCAGGCAATGTTCTTCCTAATGCAGCCCAGGTGCTGCTAGGCACCTTCACTCTGAAGACTCATGGTCATCTTGTTGTCGGCCAGGGCTTCTAGTTCCTATTCCGCAGAACTGCTTTCCAGCTGGTTGGCTCCCAGTACATACTAGTGTATGGTTTTTTTCATCGCAGGGGAAGGACTATATCTTTTTCTCTGTTGAACTTCATGAGGTTCCTCTCTGCACATTTCTCAAGCTTCTCCAAGTCCCTCTGGATGGCAGAACACTCGTCTGGTTTGTGGCCCACACCTCCCAGATTTTATCATCAGCAACTGTGCTAAGATTACACTCTGTCCTATCATCTAGATCATTGTTGAAGATGCTAGACAGTACAGGGCTCAGTACTGATCCCTGACATACATCCATGACCACTAGTGACTCATATACACTGACCTTACATGCCTGACCACAAGTATTTGTGCCCAGCAGGTCATTTTTTAATTCAGTATCAACTGCTTCCCCCTTTATACACTGAGATAGTAATTCATTTTGGAAGGCTATCAGGTTGATCAGACATAATTTTTTTTTTCATAAATCTGGGTATTTTGCTTTCTGGTCCTTTATATATTGGGAAATGGCTTCCAGAATTTGTTGTTCTATCACCTTTCCAGAGACTGGAGTAAGACTAACCAACCTCTAGTTCCCCAGGTCTTCCCTTTTGCTGTTTTTGAAGATAGGAGTGACATTTGCTTTCTTCTGAATCTCAGTAACCTCTCCTAGTCACTAGCACCTTTCAAAAGCAGTGGAAAGTGACTTCATAGAAGCATCAGCCAGCTCCCTCAGCACTCATGGGTGCATCCCATCAGAAGCCGTGGACCTCTGTTTGTCCAATTTCACTAACTTGATCCTCTCCCACCAAGGGTAGGTCTTCCTTAATCCATATTTTCCAATGGTTATTTTCAGGAATAACCTGAGGATTATTCCTCCCCAGATGCAGAACAATGCACTTACTCTTGTTGAACTCCATGATGTTCTTCTTTGCCCATCTGTCTAGCCTGTTGAGGTCTCTCTGAACAGAGAGAGGGCGCACTCTATCCCTTCATCCATGTGATTGATGAATAAGCTGAACGTGACTGGACCCAGTACAGATCCCTGGGGAACACTGCTAGTTACAGGACTCCAGCCAGACTCAGTGTCACTGATCACAACATTCTGAGCTCTTCCAGTCAGCCAGTTCTCAATCCACCTTGCTGTCCACTCATCTAACCTACATTTTCTGAGCTTACCTATGAAGATGTTATGGGAGACAACATCAAAAGCCTTGCTGAAGTCCATGAAAACAACATCCACTGCTCTCCCCTCATCTACTTGGCCAGTCATTCTGTCATAGAAAGCTACTACATTGGTTAAGCATTATTTATGTTTGTGTTTAGTCAGGAGCTCCTTGTTTATCCATGCAAGCCTACCACCATTGTCTGACTTTCTGCATGTGGAGATGCACCATTGTTGAGCTTGGAGGATGGGACTCTTGAAGAAGAATCATTCTGAAAGCATTTGTGAATTTGATTGGAAAAAGCAAGGGAGAGTCTTGGAGCAGGAAATAGTGCAGGAATAGAACTGTTTTAATGTTGGATATAAATTCCTGGGTTAAATGGAAATAATACAGGATTTTTTTTGCTTTCATTTCTGTCTGCATGCAGAAATATAGTGGTGTGTGGAAAAATGTTAACTGAAAGGATCTGCAAAAGCAGATCCAAACTTATCTGTGATGCCTTGGCTCTGGACAAAAAGGAGGGAAGTGTAGGGTAGTTGGAAATTTAAATGCACTGCAGAAAATCATTCTGATCTGACTGCATTTTTCTAGGTATGATGTACTTACAGACAGGTCTCCAAGTAAATGACTATGCTTTCAATCTAAACAAGTGCAGCTTTCAAAGATGCAAGATAACTTCAGTGTTATATAACTATAATTAAAACTTCTGATTTCCATTTTCTCCCATAGAACAATCATTTCCTCTTCTGCAGATCTGTATAAGACAGCATGCAAAACTGTATTTCACTTTGCATTAATAGGGAAGATAAAATATTTTACATATGTTGTGGCATTTTAGGAGATAGCAAGGGAAGAATAACCTCTAACATTTTGTCTTATGCTAGTCTTTGGTGTTCAGATGCTGGTTTGGGAAGGAAGATTTTTTTAAATTTCTTTTTTTTTTTTTTTTTTTTTTTACATTTGACTGCTCTGTGCTTTGACATCACTTCCATAGAGAGAGATAAGAAGTATCAAATATTTCAGTCCTGCAGTATGGCAAGAAAAAAACAAGAGGGCTTTCTGAAGAAAAAATATTTGCTTTTTATGTTAGGATTGCGATTTTAATAGATAAATGAATTCAGCAAAGAAACTTGAAAATGGATATACTGCTATAAGTGTGTTAACTTTAGATACCACATACAGCTGAGCCCTGTGTATGCCTCAATGAAAATGTTAGGAGTTTAGGGAACAGAACACGAGAAAGTTCACTTTGGGTATGCTGTTTCAGTTCAAACACTCTTCGGTTGAAGGCTTATGCTTGTTAAGGATTTTTCATATTTTTATTTTCCATTAAATTCCATTCTTGTAAGCTTGATATTAATGATGGCTATAAGGCAGCCATTTCTATCATTATTCAATATGAAAGTTGTATAAAGGAGTACAGGATATGCCAGTAAGAGGAGGCAATGGTCTGTTTTGTTTTATCTTTTTGTTTTAGCACCTTGCAATTTCCTCAGCCATCAGACTAGCCAAAAAAGTGTGAGTCTGAAAATCAGGAAAAGATGGAGAAGTAATTTGATGCTGTTGGGCTTACATATTTTGGCAACAGACTGTGAAAATGTGCAAGAATGTTTGCAAGTGGTTTGAATGAGTATGTGGAAAGATGTGGATCTAAGGTACTTTTTAAAAAATAAAATAAAACACTCTTAACACAGAAGAGCTTTTTATGTTTCCCTGATGTGAAAATTATTAGCAGCTACAGGCAGTCCGCATCTGGGAATTTGGAGCCTACTGTCTGGTCTTTCAATCAGATTATTTGGTGATACTAGAAGGAACTAATGTTACTTGGAGGAACTGTGCTTAGCTTATGACAACAAAAGACTGAATCAGCAGCATGTGGCTAACAGCTCACAGACATCTGTTGTAAGCCATTTTCCAGAGGAATTAATTTTTTGTTGAATATATGTTTCAAATCTTTCTAACGTAGGCACTTGCAGGAAATTAGATAAGGAAAAAATAAATACTGTATAAAAATTTCAACATTAAGTTGACAGAAAAGGAAAAACCTTAGGCTTGGCCTTTTACATTTTGTAATTCTTAAGAAGGACTGATGATCTGTTGGTTCTGAACTTTGTGAGGAGGAGGTGGAGATGAGAGGGATTAGGTCTTTCCTGCTCTATTTTTATCCCCAAAAGTAAGTATGGATGTGACATAATTAACTGATGTTATCCAGCAGCTTTAGGCTGCTCCTGGGAGTGAAGCAGCTGTGTAAGGTAACAAGGCCTGGTGGCCTGGTGTACTATCTTCCCTTGGTGGTGGATTTCTCCGGTGTTGCGGAGCTTTCAAAGCATTTCCAATTCTGTCTCCTTTCTAGTCAGAGTTTGAAATAGTCAGAGGATGGGAAAAAAAGTATACACAAGTGCCACCGTATCTTCAGGCTGTTTTTTTGTGAAGATGTTTCTAAATTGTAGCTCTGCTGAATGTGCACAGAATTTCACTTCTTTACTTTCCTAGTGCTTTTCTTGGGATGATAGAGAGATGTTAAATGGTAAGCTAGGAATTTTCCAATCTGTAATTGAAGGGATGGGAAAGTTAAATATTTAACAAAAGAATTTTCTTTCATGTGTTAGTCATAGTTTTTTTTCTGTCTGTGAGTGATTGTGATAAATTTGTATGTAGCTCAAAGACTTCTGCTTCCATTTCAGATATGAAAACCTGCCTATTTTCTTGACAGTTTGGCTGGACATTAAAATCATCATATGTTCTAGTAAAAAATAATTCAATTTCTTGGATGTTTTACCTCCAAAATCAATTACTCATTGAGTTAAAACAAAACAAAACAAAACACATACACGAACAACTCACATACATGAAAAAGAGTTTAGAATGAGCCTGGAAAATGTATTAGGACCTATTCACTGGTTTCTTTCTGACTGCAGTTGTGCTGGCCTGAGGAGTTACTGTCACTGACTTCTGCTGGGATTCACTATCTGCTGTGATCCTCTGGATGAACTGTGTGTACCTGCTCACTAACTTGTTCTTTAATTAAAATTATATGGACTAAGCTAAATCCTAGCCTTGAGACTAAAGTTTTTCACTGTTGAGCAGCTTTGATTCACGCAGTATTTCACACAAATATTTTACATGGCGGATCAGAAAACATGGTGATCTCTGAGCATGACTGCTTAGTAAGATGTCATCTGTGTCTATGTTTGTGTTTCTAGTAGGCAACTTGCATCTCAACCCTTGTAGACATGACACTGTGCTTATGTCCAGCTGTATTTATCTTCTGTCCAGCACAGAGACAACGTGTACTAATAAAAGTATACAGCTACAGTCATCCAGTTTACCTGGATCTTTCTTGTAACTGTTGTTTTAGCGCCTGACTACTTAGTAGAGGAGAAGCTATGGAACTGCACAGGCCACTTTGAAGTTATACATGTAATTCCTATTTGGAGTGAGGCTGGTGTGGTTGTTTTTGTCCATACTGTTACATAGGCATTCTGTTCTTGCATTCATGCATATTCAGAATTACAAAGTTCCCATTCAGAGATACAGTATCACAGCTTTTTAAAACCCTTCAGGATGTTTTATGCAATATTCCCTTAGCCACTTAAGTTATGTATTTGAAAATCCAGTGTCACTACCTATTCTATTGTTCCACTTGAGATGAGAATTTCAGGCCCCTAACAAGTAATATTTAATTTGAAGAGCCACAGAGTACAGGACAGTTGCCCAAACATGAGCTTTTAGTACCAGTTCTGATGCCTTGGGAAGCTTGTCTTCAGAGAGATGCAAATCTTCTCCAGTCTCTGGTCTGTATCTGCCATGCTGATATCTAGGATACCTAAAATGTCTGAAACAACACTTGTTGCCTCTGTTTAGCAACAGGTCTCCACCCATAATGGCAGTGATTTCAGAGGTAGTTGTTAAGTCTCAACATTCAGAAAACTGGATGTTCCTTGAAAAAGGAAAGGGACTTTAGAATGATCTGCTCAAATGTCTGAATACGTATTTAGGTTTGTTTGAAAGGAAATGTAGCAGTGAAGTAGGTAATAATGTCGGAAGTCAAGAATAAAATAAGGTCAGAAAAGAAAGATGTATGGGTAAATAATTTAAGTAACAAATTGAAAGAAATTTTAAAAGTCATTCATAAACTTCAAAGGAGAAAGGTCCTGCAGGAAAATAGGCCATTAGTGATCAGTGATTAAATTAATAAAGACATATAAATGACTTAAAATCTGAAACTTAAAAAAAAAATCTTTAATGAGAATAAAAAAATTCATCTTCAGAAATCTGCATAACCTTGAGGTTTGTATGTTTTTCAGAATAACATAATTTAAATGACCCAAATATGTAGAAGGTAGACTGGATGATTTTAATTGATATTTTTCATGTACACTTACAATAACATCATAGAATCATAGAATCATAGGATTGCTTAGGCTGGAAAAGACCTTCAAGATCAAGTCCAACCATACCACCCTAGCTCTAACAACCCACCGCTAAATCATGTCCCTGAGCACCACATCCAAACGGTTTTTAAACACATTCAGGGATGGTGACTCAACCACCTCCCTGGGGAGCCTGTTCCAGTGCTTAACAACCCTTTCTGGAAAGAAGTTTTCCCTGATATCCAACCTAAACCTCCCCTGGCGTGACTTGAGGCCATTTCCCCTTGTCCTGTCACCTGTCACCACTGAGAAGAGACCAGCTCCACTCTCACTGTAATCACCTTGTAGGTATTTGAAGAGAGCAATAAGGTCTCCCCTCAGCCTCGTCTTCCCCAGACTAAACAGCCCCAGTTCCTTTAGTCGCTCCTCATAGGGCATATTCTTCATATATCTTCAAATAGCTCTGGTTTCCATCAGAGAGAATGTAGCTGGCTTGAAATTTCTGTGCTGCTGTAGAGAGCCATCCCCATTCCTGGCTTCTGTGCCCCTTGTCTTCTGCTCAATTTAGAAAAGGATACTATCATTTCCAAGTAGTTATACAAGTGTGGAGCACCCACAGAAATGGGAATGATCTTTGACAGAGACAGGGCGTCACTAAGGCTGAAAATACTCAGAGCATGGATGCAAAGTACTACTCATCTTCCATAAGTTTTAAAACCTGCAGTGGCAGAGAGATGGTCTTGAGAAACAGAAAGTGTCTTCTATATTGGACTTCAAGGATTCTGGGAGCTATAAAGTAGCATTTACAATGGGAAATGTATTCCCACTGTGAAACCCCAAAACATGTATTTGCTGGAGTTGGGGAACAGAACGGCCTCTTTTTCTGCTTCCTGGCTAGTGATAGTGTGCAGTTCCAGATATTGCAGGCACATGTTTTTAGGTACTTCAGAATGCTCGCTGGCATCTTATGACCTCTTTTGCAGAGTTTTCATATTTTTCACTTTGAAGTTACATTTCTTGATGCTTCTTTAATAGCTGGCAGCTGCAAGTTCCCGGACCATTCCTCTGTATTGCTACCATGGTTATCTTCCTGGTAGCAAAACTTCAGCTCAACTCCCTGCTGCTGTTTACCAGGTCTGCAGTCTCTGAGTCTACAGGTTGGTCTGGTTTACCATTTTCCATTGTTATTACTTTCTTTTTTTCATTGTAAACTACATAGTCAACTCATGAGAGTGCTGCTTTGTAGCTGAACAGACTGGGATTTTACTGTATACTGTCAAAAGAATATTCTGATTTTACGAGGCATTTTGGAGTTCATGAAGGTGCAAGGACAGTGCTAGAACACTGCACTGGGTAGAAGATTGGATTGTGGCATGGTTCATGGTCACGTTGTCTGCATCTCTCATCTATTGGTTCAAGGTGATTTGTTTATTCCTCACTGGAGCTTCAGAATATTTATGTGTTTAAATTAACTACTGGGATATACCATTCCAACAAAACAGAGAGAAAATCAAACTGACACACTTTTTGAAGTGTACCTGTTAACTTGGGTCCATTTCTGAATAAATGACAATGGCAGCAATTACACTGTTGTCAACTATGTGCTAACTTGCACTGAAACAGGATTAGAGTGAAGAAATGAAATTCTGTCCTTGGGAGATCGATTAAGGATGCTGATTAACTCATTTTTTTTATAAAAATTGAGCACAATAAAATAGTGATATGATGATGAATTAAGAAAGTGATACATTCTCCTATGTTTATATAGGAAAATGTTTCTCAAACAATATAAAGTATGCTCTATCACAAGTCCACACTGATGCATGTTTCTTAATGTTTTTAGTACATTTTTAGTTCTACGGAGATGATCTTTATTTTTATTTATTTTAATTTTTAACAGAAAATGACTACATGGGAAATGACAAGCAGCATTCTTTCTAAATGTAGTTCTATGGAAGTCTTATAAATATTTTTGAGAAACATTGTGACTTAATATGTTAATGGGAAAGGTGAATAGCAGAGGTAAATAACTTCAGCAATGATGTGTGAATATGCACTTGAAATTAGGCTGATCAGTGTCTGCTGTTTTGTAAACTACTTAGTTTGCAAACTATTTATGTGGCTTTGTTTAATATGATCATAGTGAGCAAAAGTAGCTAAACATAATTTTCCACTTTGTGTAGAAGTAATATAGAAAGTGAAGGGCATGTGATTACAGCAATTACTGTGAGCTCCCCCAGATGACACTTGTGCTTTTATCTTCATGAATATTGATTTTTTTTTTCATTTGAATAAGCAAATGTAACTGGATGAAAGACATAATTCCCTATTCAGTTTGTTTGTCTACTAATAAATACTTTCTATCTTCATATGAGAGCTTTGTTTGAAAATAACACTAAGTAGTTACACCTTCTTTCCATCTTCTCTTTGCCAGTTTTTCCTTTAGCACACTATTGCATAGGCTCACAGCCTATGAGCTTTTAGGTGCCAAGGATATATGCAAGTGTGTGAACAGAGTGATTTGAGAATTTTTGCCTCTGTGGTGGAGTGTCACAAAAGAAACAAGTAAATGTTTTATCCTAAGGGAAAAAAAGTGTTTGTCCCAGAGCCTGAAATATTTTTCACTGTCTTTTGTATAGATATTCAGGACTTCATTTTCTGATTTCACAAGATATCCTAGAAATCCCTGAATGGCATTTGTTTCCACCAAGCAAGACAAATAAGTCATCATGTTCTTTGCAAAAGCTCTTGGTCACCAGAGGTATAACTGTTAAGGTGTGAACTGTCCAGGGATGATAAACATATCGTCACCAATCTCATTCTTGTTGGCATTGTGCCTATACGACAGGCTTACCTGTCTTGCCAATTCTTTTCTCTCTGTGTGTGTGAGTGTGTGCATGAGTGAATGGGCTATTTCTCTTTCACTGTGGGCAGATAACTCAGCAAAATACTACAGACTCCAGAGGTCACTTGCTTTTCCTATACCATACAGTAAAAGTGATGCAAGCAATTGCTGCATTATTAACTGTCAAGCTAAAGTTATTAAGGAAGAGCCTTAGGATGAGGAAAGCACATAAAAACTATAAAATACTTTAAATAAAAAAAATTGCAGATTCAGCTTAATAAAATTCTAATGTTTGGAATAGTCCCTGGTCTGAGGACATAACACAACAATTAAGTGCTAGAGTCATGATGGCTGTAAGCATATGCAACTCACTAGACATAGAGCATTTCAACAGAATATTAATACAAACTTTAAACTAAAAAGCTATGTCTTTGAAATGCTGAGCCATCAGTACAGATGCTGCGTATGCATCTCAAAAGCATGTGGAAGAGAGAGTTGCAACGTCTGTAACTATAGGAGGCAAATTGTTCAGCAATGTGGAGAGAAATAAAAGCATCATAGGTGATTTAAAAAAAGATTAATTTTTATGTATTTGGAAAGAACAGTTGAATGAATGATTGACTTCCTGTGTTTTTCTCATTCAGTAACTAAATAAATAATGGAGCAGAGAGGAGAGGAGGGGAGGGAAGGAGAGGGAGAGTATAATTCACTTGGAAGGGACCTTCAGAGATCATCTAGTCCAACTGCCTGGCCACTTCAGGGCTAACCAAAACTTTAAACCAAAGTATGTTATTGAGGATATTATCCAAATACCTCTTGAATATTGATGAACATGAGGCATCAGCCACCTCAGTAGGTAGCCTGTTCCTGTATTTGAACATTCTGAATTTCTTCTGGCACAGCTTTGTGCCATTCCTATGCATTCTGTCATCAGTGACCAGGAAGAAGAGTACGGCAACTCCCTCTGCACTTCCCCTCCTCAGGGAGTTGCAGGGAGCAATGAGGCTGACTCTCATCCTCCTCTTCTCCAAACTGTACAGCCCAAGAGGCCTCAACGTCTCCTCACAGGACATGCCTTCCAGCCTTTTTACCAGCCTTGTTGCCCTCCTCTGGACAATTTCAGGAATCTTAATATTCTTTTTATGTTGTGGAGCCCAGAACTGCACATAATACTCAAGGTGAGGCTGAATCAAAACTAAATATAGTGGGAGAATTGCCTCTTTTGATCCCCTAGTTACACTATATTTGGTGCACCCTAAAAGCATTTTTTCCTCTTGCCTGCCAGGTCAAACTGCTGGCTCATGCTGAGATTGCTGGCACCAGCAACCCCTGCTCCCTCTCTGCTGAGCTGCTCTCCAGCCACTCCCTAATCTATGCCTGTGTCCAGCATTACTCTGTCCCAAGTGCAGCAGACAGCATTTACCTTTGTTGAACTTCATGCTGTTGCTGATGGCAGAATGCTCCAGTTCATCTAGATCTGTCTTCAAGGCTTACCAGTTTATTGCCATCAACAAACTTGTTGAGGATGCGTTCCACTCCTGCATCCAGATCTTTCATAAAAATATGGAGCAGGACTGACTCTAGAAGCTAGCCCTGGGGAACACCACTAGGGACCAGTCACCAGCCAGATATAGAAAATATCAAAGGTTTCCGGGCTGGTTCAGCCTGGTTCTGTGGCTAATGGGGTAGGGGGACTCATGGACCCATGCCTGGGAGAGGGGGATGGGGGAAGAGGTAAAGGATAGAGAGATGGGCCTAAAAACAAAACAGCAGCTGCAAGCTAAGGGAGAAAACTAATTTACCAAATATGATAGTGGAATGCGAGATAACACAATATAATGAAATATAATTGGAATTGAAGCTAATAAATAAAATGAGAGAGCGAGTGTCCAAAACCAAAGGCCTTACTCTAATGCTGAAGGCAAGACAGCTAGGGAGCACACACTGCTGTGACAAGCATGTACTACAACCCTTTGAGCTCTATCTTTGAGCCAGTTTATCACCCAGCATAGCATGAACCTGTTAATCTCAAAACTGGACAATTTTTCCAGATGGATGTTATGTGGGTCAGTATCAAAGGCCCTACTAATATTCAGAACAATTATGTCCACTGCCTTCCCTCTATCCATCTTACCATAGAAGGAGGTCAAATTACTAAAGTAGTCCTTTATTTTTTTTTTTTAATGAACCCACATTGACAGTACCTGATATAAGCCTGGTAATAGCCAAAAAGTTTGGAAATTGTGAATAATCCAGAAATGTCAACAATATGATTTGACCATGATTCAGTTTTATACAGTTTATAAAAAGCCACAGAAATAAGGAATCCTTTAATTTTTCTTTTTTTGTTGTTGTTTCTAAATGTAATTTTTTCATGCAAAAAACCCACATTATTTTTAGTATTGCCATTTAAAAATGAATTGATATGAAGAAATGCTTCTGAAAAAAAAGTCACTATTTAATAATATGTCACATCTGGACTTCAATGAAATATTAATGTTAATTTATGATAAGAAGAGTACCTATTTCCCATCTTTCTTTTATTTAAATTGTTCAATATTTAATCCTTTATAATAAAGAGATACAGAGAAGACCGAAGTAGAGTTTGATGCTGTTTTATTATGTATGATTTTATTATCAGATAAGAGTATTTAAAAATGTTTAGGATACTATAGGATCAGATACAGAATACTTAAAACTGTTTAATGCACTCTGTAATAGATCCAGAAATTCAAGAAGTTCCTTGGCAAAGAAGAATGTGTAAATAAAACCAAAATTTTTAACAGAATCTTCATTAATAGAAATGTCTTCATCTCTTTTTTTTTTTTTTTT
>NC_034410.1:84597358-84722645 GCF_002078875.1 Numida meleagris
GCATGCAGTTCTCCCTCCCTCCTGCTCTTTATTTATTTATTTTTGTACTTGAAAGCTTTCCGAGCTCTTTATTATTCCCAGAGTTCATTTTTCTTGATTTTTTTAAATTTTTTTTTTTTTTTTTTTTTTTTTTTACATTTGACTGCTCTGTGCTTTGACATCACTTCCATAGAGAGAGATAAGAAGTATCAAATATTTCAGTCCTGCAGTATGGCAAGAAAAAAACAAGAGGGCTTTCTGAAGAAAAAATATTTGCTTTTTATGTTAGGATTGCGATTTTAATAGATAAATGAATTCAGCAAAGAAACTTGAAAATGGATATACTGCTATAAGTGTGTTAACTTTAGATACCACATACAGCTGAGCCCTGTGTATGCCTCAATGAAAATGTTAGGAGTTTAGGGAACAGAACACGAGAAAGTTCACTTTGGGTATGCTGTTTCAGTTCAAACACTCTTCGGTTGAAGGCTTATGCTTGTTAAGGATTTTTCATATTTTTATTTTCCATTAAATTCCATTCTTGTAAGCTTGATATTAATGATGGCTATAAGGCAGCCATTTCTATCATTATTCAATATGAAAGTTGTATAAAGGAGTACAGGATATGCCAGTAAGAGGAGGCAATGGTCTGTTTTGTTTTATCTTTTTGTTTTAGCACCTTGCAATTTCCTCAGCCATCAGACTAGCCAAAAAAGTGTGAGTCTGAAAATCAGGAAAAGATGGAGAAGTAATTTGATGCTGTTGGGCTTACATATTTTGGCAACAGACTGTGAAAATGTGCAAGAATGTTTGCAAGTGGTTTGAATGAGTATGTGGAAAGATGTGGATCTAAGGTACTTTTTAAAAAATAAAATAAAACACTCTTAACACAGAAGAGCTTTTTATGTTTCCCTGATGTGAAAATTATTAGCAGCTACAGGCAGTCCGCATCTGGGAATTTGGAGCCTACTGTCTGGTCTTTCAATCAGATTATTTGGTGATACTAGAAGGAACTAATGTTACTTGGAGGAACTGTGCTTAGCTTATGACAACAAAAGACTGAATCAGCAGCATGTGGCTAACAGCTCACAGACATCTGTTGTAAGCCATTTTCCAGAGGAATTAATTTTTTGTTGAATATATGTTTCAAATCTTTCTAACGTAGGCACTTGCAGGAAATTAGATAAGGAAAAAATAAATACTGTATAAAAATTTCAACATTAAGTTGACAGAAAAGGAAAAACCTTAGGCTTGGCCTTTTACATTTTGTAATTCTTAAGAAGGACTGATGATCTGTTGGTTCTGAACTTTGTGAGGAGGAGGTGGAGATGAGAGGGATTAGGTCTTTCCTGCTCTATTTTTATCCCCAAAAGTAAGTATGGATGTGACATAATTAACTGATGTTATCCAGCAGCTTTAGGCTGCTCCTGGGAGTGAAGCAGCTGTGTAAGGTAACAAGGCCTGGTGGCCTGGTGTACTATCTTCCCTTGGTGGTGGATTTCTCCGGTGTTGCGGAGCTTTCAAAGCATTTCCAATTCTGTCTCCTTTCTAGTCAGAGTTTGAAATAGTCAGAGGATGGGAAAAAAAGTATACACAAGTGCCACCGTATCTTCAGGCTGTTTTTTTGTGAAGATGTTTCTAAATTGTAGCTCTGCTGAATGTGCACAGAATTTCACTTCTTTACTTTCCTAGTGCTTTTCTTGGGATGATAGAGAGATGTTAAATGGTAAGCTAGGAATTTTCCAATCTGTAATTGAAGGGATGGGAAAGTTAAATATTTAACAAAAGAATTTTCTTTCATGTGTTAGTCATAGTTTTTTTTCTGTCTGTGAGTGATTGTGATAAATTTGTATGTAGCTCAAAGACTTCTGCTTCCATTTCAGATATGAAAACCTGCCTATTTTCTTGACAGTTTGGCTGGACATTAAAATCATCATATGTTCTAGTAAAAAATAATTCAATTTCTTGGATGTTTTACCTCCAAAATCAATTACTCATTGAGTTAAAACAAAACAAAACAAAACACATACACGAACAACTCACATACATGAAAAAGAGTTTAGAATGAGCCTGGAAAATGTATTAGGACCTATTCACTGGTTTCTTTCTGACTGCAGTTGTGCTGGCCTGAGGAGTTACTGTCACTGACTTCTGCTGGGATTCACTATCTGCTGTGATCCTCTGGATGAACTGTGTGTACCTGCTCACTAACTTGTTCTTTAATTAAAATTATATGGACTAAGCTAAATCCTAGCCTTGAGACTAAAGTTTTTCACTGTTGAGCAGCTTTGATTCACGCAGTATTTCACACAAATATTTTACATGGCGGATCAGAAAACATGGTGATCTCTGAGCATGACTGCTTAGTAAGATGTCATCTGTGTCTATGTTTGTGTTTCTAGTAGGCAACTTGCATCTCAACCCTTGTAGACATGACACTGTGCTTATGTCCAGCTGTATTTATCTTCTGTCCAGCACAGAGACAACGTGTACTAATAAAAGTATACAGCTACAGTCATCCAGTTTACCTGGATCTTTCTTGTAACTGTTGTTTTAGCGCCTGACTACTTAGTAGAGGAGAAGCTATGGAACTGCACAGGCCACTTTGAAGTTATACATGTAATTCCTATTTGGAGTGAGGCTGGTGTGGTTGTTTTTGTCCATACTGTTACATAGGCATTCTGTTCTTGCATTCATGCATATTCAGAATTACAAAGTTCCCATTCAGAGATACAGTATCACAGCTTTTTAAAACCCTTCAGGATGTTTTATGCAATATTCCCTTAGCCACTTAAGTTATGTATTTGAAAATCCAGTGTCACTACCTATTCTATTGTTCCACTTGAGATGAGAATTTCAGGCCCCTAACAAGTAATATTTAATTTGAAGAGCCACAGAGTACAGGACAGTTGCCCAAACATGAGCTTTTAGTACCAGTTCTGATGCCTTGGGAAGCTTGTCTTCAGAGAGATGCAAATCTTCTCCAGTCTCTGGTCTGTATCTGCCATGCTGATATCTAGGATACCTAAAATGTCTGAAACAACACTTGTTGCCTCTGTTTAGCAACAGGTCTCCACCCATAATGGCAGTGATTTCAGAGGTAGTTGTTAAGTCTCAACATTCAGAAAACTGGATGTTCCTTGAAAAAGGAAAGGGACTTTAGAATGATCTGCTCAAATGTCTGAATACGTATTTAGGTTTGTTTGAAAGGAAATGTAGCAGTGAAGTAGGTAATAATGTCGGAAGTCAAGAATAAAATAAGGTCAGAAAAGAAAGATGTATGGGTAAATAATTTAAGTAACAAATTGAAAGAAATTTTAAAAGTCATTCATAAACTTCAAAGGAGAAAGGTCCTGCAGGAAAATAGGCCATTAGTGATCAGTGATTAAATTAATAAAGACATATAAATGACTTAAAATCTGAAACTTAAAAAAAAAATCTTTAATGAGAATAAAAAAATTCATCTTCAGAAATCTGCATAACCTTGAGGTTTGTATGTTTTTCAGAATAACATAATTTAAATGACCCAAATATGTAGAAGGTAGACTGGATGATTTTAATTGATATTTTTCATGTACACTTACAATAACATCATAGAATCATAGAATCATAGGATTGCTTAGGCTGGAAAAGACCTTCAAGATCAAGTCCAACCATACCACCCTAGCTCTAACAACCCACCGCTAAATCATGTCCCTGAGCACCACATCCAAACGGTTTTTAAACACATTCAGGGATGGTGACTCAACCACCTCCCTGGGGAGCCTGTTCCAGTGCTTAACAACCCTTTCTGGAAAGAAGTTTTCCCTGATATCCAACCTAAACCTCCCCTGGCGTGACTTGAGGCCATTTCCCCTTGTCCTGTCACCTGTCACCACTGAGAAGAGACCAGCTCCACTCTCACTGTAATCACCTTGTAGGTATTTGAAGAGAGCAATAAGGTCTCCCCTCAGCCTCGTCTTCCCCAGACTAAACAGCCCCAGTTCCTTTAGTCGCTCCTCATAGGGCATATTCTTCATATATCTTCAAATAGCTCTGGTTTCCATCAGAGAGAATGTAGCTGGCTTGAAATTTCTGTGCTGCTGTAGAGAGCCATCCCCATTCCTGGCTTCTGTGCCCCTTGTCTTCTGCTCAATTTAGAAAAGGATACTATCATTTCCAAGTAGTTATACAAGTGTGGAGCACCCACAGAAATGGGAATGATCTTTGACAGAGACAGGGCGTCACTAAGGCTGAAAATACTCAGAGCATGGATGCAAAGTACTACTCATCTTCCATAAGTTTTAAAACCTGCAGTGGCAGAGAGATGGTCTTGAGAAACAGAAAGTGTCTTCTATATTGGACTTCAAGGATTCTGGGAGCTATAAAGTAGCATTTACAATGGGAAATGTATTCCCACTGTGAAACCCCAAAACATGTATTTGCTGGAGTTGGGGAACAGAACGGCCTCTTTTTCTGCTTCCTGGCTAGTGATAGTGTGCAGTTCCAGATATTGCAGGCACATGTTTTTAGGTACTTCAGAATGCTCGCTGGCATCTTATGACCTCTTTTGCAGAGTTTTCATATTTTTCACTTTGAAGTTACATTTCTTGATGCTTCTTTAATAGCTGGCAGCTGCAAGTTCCCGGACCATTCCTCTGTATTGCTACCATGGTTATCTTCCTGGTAGCAAAACTTCAGCTCAACTCCCTGCTGCTGTTTACCAGGTCTGCAGTCTCTGAGTCTACAGGTTGGTCTGGTTTACCATTTTCCATTGTTATTACTTTCTTTTTTTCATTGTAAACTACATAGTCAACTCATGAGAGTGCTGCTTTGTAGCTGAACAGACTGGGATTTTACTGTATACTGTCAAAAGAATATTCTGATTTTACGAGGCATTTTGGAGTTCATGAAGGTGCAAGGACAGTGCTAGAACACTGCACTGGGTAGAAGATTGGATTGTGGCATGGTTCATGGTCACGTTGTCTGCATCTCTCATCTATTGGTTCAAGGTGATTTGTTTATTCCTCACTGGAGCTTCAGAATATTTATGTGTTTAAATTAACTACTGGGATATACCATTCCAACAAAACAGAGAGAAAATCAAACTGACACACTTTTTGAAGTGTACCTGTTAACTTGGGTCCATTTCTGAATAAATGACAATGGCAGCAATTACACTGTTGTCAACTATGTGCTAACTTGCACTGAAACAGGATTAGAGTGAAGAAATGAAATTCTGTCCTTGGGAGATCGATTAAGGATGCTGATTAACTCATTTTTTTTATAAAAATTGAGCACAATAAAATAGTGATATGATGATGAATTAAGAAAGTGATACATTCTCCTATGTTTATATAGGAAAATGTTTCTCAAACAATATAAAGTATGCTCTATCACAAGTCCACACTGATGCATGTTTCTTAATGTTTTTAGTACATTTTTAGTTCTACGGAGATGATCTTTATTTTTATTTATTTTAATTTTTAACAGAAAATGACTACATGGGAAATGACAAGCAGCATTCTTTCTAAATGTAGTTCTATGGAAGTCTTATAAATATTTTTGAGAAACATTGTGACTTAATATGTTAATGGGAAAGGTGAATAGCAGAGGTAAATAACTTCAGCAATGATGTGTGAATATGCACTTGAAATTAGGCTGATCAGTGTCTGCTGTTTTGTAAACTACTTAGTTTGCAAACTATTTATGTGGCTTTGTTTAATATGATCATAGTGAGCAAAAGTAGCTAAACATAATTTTCCACTTTGTGTAGAAGTAATATAGAAAGTGAAGGGCATGTGATTACAGCAATTACTGTGAGCTCCCCCAGATGACACTTGTGCTTTTATCTTCATGAATATTGATTTTTTTTTTCATTTGAATAAGCAAATGTAACTGGATGAAAGACATAATTCCCTATTCAGTTTGTTTGTCTACTAATAAATACTTTCTATCTTCATATGAGAGCTTTGTTTGAAAATAACACTAAGTAGTTACACCTTCTTTCCATCTTCTCTTTGCCAGTTTTTCCTTTAGCACACTATTGCATAGGCTCACAGCCTATGAGCTTTTAGGTGCCAAGGATATATGCAAGTGTGTGAACAGAGTGATTTGAGAATTTTTGCCTCTGTGGTGGAGTGTCACAAAAGAAACAAGTAAATGTTTTATCCTAAGGGAAAAAAAGTGTTTGTCCCAGAGCCTGAAATATTTTTCACTGTCTTTTGTATAGATATTCAGGACTTCATTTTCTGATTTCACAAGATATCCTAGAAATCCCTGAATGGCATTTGTTTCCACCAAGCAAGACAAATAAGTCATCATGTTCTTTGCAAAAGCTCTTGGTCACCAGAGGTATAACTGTTAAGGTGTGAACTGTCCAGGGATGATAAACATATCGTCACCAATCTCATTCTTGTTGGCATTGTGCCTATACGACAGGCTTACCTGTCTTGCCAATTCTTTTCTCTCTGTGTGTGTGAGTGTGTGCATGAGTGAATGGGCTATTTCTCTTTCACTGTGGGCAGATAACTCAGCAAAATACTACAGACTCCAGAGGTCACTTGCTTTTCCTATACCATACAGTAAAAGTGATGCAAGCAATTGCTGCATTATTAACTGTCAAGCTAAAGTTATTAAGGAAGAGCCTTAGGATGAGGAAAGCACATAAAAACTATAAAATACTTTAAATAAAAAAAATTGCAGATTCAGCTTAATAAAATTCTAATGTTTGGAATAGTCCCTGGTCTGAGGACATAACACAACAATTAAGTGCTAGAGTCATGATGGCTGTAAGCATATGCAACTCACTAGACATAGAGCATTTCAACAGAATATTAATACAAACTTTAAACTAAAAAGCTATGTCTTTGAAATGCTGAGCCATCAGTACAGATGCTGCGTATGCATCTCAAAAGCATGTGGAAGAGAGAGTTGCAACGTCTGTAACTATAGGAGGCAAATTGTTCAGCAATGTGGAGAGAAATAAAAGCATCATAGGTGATTTAAAAAAAGATTAATTTTTATGTATTTGGAAAGAACAGTTGAATGAATGATTGACTTCCTGTGTTTTTCTCATTCAGTAACTAAATAAATAATGGAGCAGAGAGGAGAGGAGGGGAGGGAAGGAGAGGGAGAGTATAATTCACTTGGAAGGGACCTTCAGAGATCATCTAGTCCAACTGCCTGGCCACTTCAGGGCTAACCAAAACTTTAAACCAAAGTATGTTATTGAGGATATTATCCAAATACCTCTTGAATATTGATGAACATGAGGCATCAGCCACCTCAGTAGGTAGCCTGTTCCTGTATTTGAACATTCTGAATTTCTTCTGGCACAGCTTTGTGCCATTCCTATGCATTCTGTCATCAGTGACCAGGAAGAAGAGTACGGCAACTCCCTCTGCACTTCCCCTCCTCAGGGAGTTGCAGGGAGCAATGAGGCTGACTCTCATCCTCCTCTTCTCCAAACTGTACAGCCCAAGAGGCCTCAACGTCTCCTCACAGGACATGCCTTCCAGCCTTTTTACCAGCCTTGTTGCCCTCCTCTGGACAATTTCAGGAATCTTAATATTCTTTTTATGTTGTGGAGCCCAGAACTGCACATAATACTCAAGGTGAGGCTGAATCAAAACTAAATATAGTGGGAGAATTGCCTCTTTTGATCCCCTAGTTACACTATATTTGGTGCACCCTAAAAGCATTTTTTCCTCTTGCCTGCCAGGTCAAACTGCTGGCTCATGCTGAGATTGCTGGCACCAGCAACCCCTGCTCCCTCTCTGCTGAGCTGCTCTCCAGCCACTCCCTAATCTATGCCTGTGTCCAGCATTACTCTGTCCCAAGTGCAGCAGACAGCATTTACCTTTGTTGAACTTCATGCTGTTGCTGATGGCAGAATGCTCCAGTTCATCTAGATCTGTCTTCAAGGCTTACCAGTTTATTGCCATCAACAAACTTGTTGAGGATGCGTTCCACTCCTGCATCCAGATCTTTCATAAAAATATGGAGCAGGACTGACTCTAGAAGCTAGCCCTGGGGAACACCACTAGGGACCAGTCACCAGCCAGATATAGAAAATATCAAAGGTTTCCGGGCTGGTTCAGCCTGGTTCTGTGGCTAATGGGGTAGGGGGACTCATGGACCCATGCCTGGGAGAGGGGGATGGGGGAAGAGGTAAAGGATAGAGAGATGGGCCTAAAAACAAAACAGCAGCTGCAAGCTAAGGGAGAAAACTAATTTACCAAATATGATAGTGGAATGCGAGATAACACAATATAATGAAATATAATTGGAATTGAAGCTAATAAATAAAATGAGAGAGCGAGTGTCCAAAACCAAAGGCCTTACTCTAATGCTGAAGGCAAGACAGCTAGGGAGCACACACTGCTGTGACAAGCATGTACTACAACCCTTTGAGCTCTATCTTTGAGCCAGTTTATCACCCAGCATAGCATGAACCTGTTAATCTCAAAACTGGACAATTTTTCCAGATGGATGTTATGTGGGTCAGTATCAAAGGCCCTACTAATATTCAGAACAATTATGTCCACTGCCTTCCCTCTATCCATCTTACCATAGAAGGAGGTCAAATTACTAAAGTAGTCCTTTATTTTTTTTTTTTAATGAACCCACATTGACAGTACCTGATATAAGCCTGGTAATAGCCAAAAAGTTTGGAAATTGTGAATAATCCAGAAATGTCAACAATATGATTTGACCATGATTCAGTTTTATACAGTTTATAAAAAGCCACAGAAATAAGGAATCCTTTAATTTTTCTTTTTTTGTTGTTGTTTCTAAATGTAATTTTTTCATGCAAAAAACCCACATTATTTTTAGTATTGCCATTTAAAAATGAATTGATATGAAGAAATGCTTCTGAAAAAAAAGTCACTATTTAATAATATGTCACATCTGGACTTCAATGAAATATTAATGTTAATTTATGATAAGAAGAGTACCTATTTCCCATCTTTCTTTTATTTAAATTGTTCAATATTTAATCCTTTATAATAAAGAGATACAGAGAAGACCGAAGTAGAGTTTGATGCTGTTTTATTATGTATGATTTTATTATCAGATAAGAGTATTTAAAAATGTTTAGGATACTATAGGATCAGATACAGAATACTTAAAACTGTTTAATGCACTCTGTAATAGATCCAGAAATTCAAGAAGTTCCTTGGCAAAGAAGAATGTGTAAATAAAACCAAAATTTTTAACAGAATCTTCATTAATAGAAATGTCTTCATCTCTTTTTTTTTTTTTTTTTTGGTTAAAAAAGGTGATGCGTTGGGTTACATGTAATAAATGGAATGCAGCATAAAAAATCTAGATTAAGCTTTATCAAAATGTTAAGAGAACACAGTCTCTGAAACCTGATGAAGTGTATGATTGACAGCTGTATGGAGATAGTTTCACATATGAAGTGATCCCACTAACCGTATATGTCAGCTGAAGAGGGTATTCAAATGCTGAGATAAAAAGTGTATTTAGTTGTTATATAATTTCATTTAACTAATGCTTCCACTTGGACTTTGCTGACTTTACTCATCACTGCAAAACATACCTGCTAACTACCAAAGAAGAAGAGTACTGTGGTGGTACATAGACATTATTTTCCAAATCAAAAAGGATATTTAGTGGTACTGAAAACTATTAAGAGAGTATGCAGCTTGGAAAAGGACTTGGAAATATGTGAAGTAGCCACAGGTGCACTTCACGGGAACAGAAAGTTTTTTCTGCATCATATTGCTAAATAGAACTTAGCCATGAAACGCTTGGCAGGAGTTATTTCAATGCATTTTAAGGACTCTTACGTAATGTCGTGTAGTACTCATTTGACACTGGATCCTTGCCTCTGAAGATTTGTGAACTTTTAAGTTCTTGGAATAGGAATCAGAAACAATCATGCAAAAACAAATTGTAATCAAGCAAAAGCAAGTCTGTGACAAATCAGTGATCTCACTATCTCCTTTGAAATGGTAGAGGATATGTAATTTGTGTGTGGATTTGACACTACAGATCTTACAGAAGCACTTACAGAAGCATGCGCTTCTTTTAGTTGATTCACGTATACCTTCTCAGAAACAATGATTAAGCCATACAGTCCTCCAGAAACTAGTTTAATTCTGATATATCTGGGTTTGATCTAGATTCCGTCTCCTCTGAATATCTTATCCTTCTGCTTTCTACTGCCGAGTCTTACACCATAGCCTCTTGGGGAGAAGGACCAACTTCTTTAGTCTCTGCTTGAAGCAAGTCATCAGAACCCAGCATAACATAAGACTTGTCAGTGATCTGGGCTTAAAAGAGCAGTAATTCCTTCTTTGAGCAAATCTCTGGAGCTGAAAAATGTGTTCTGTGTTTGCTGGAAATAACTAGAGTCATTGTGATATCCAGAAAAAGAAACAGAAGTACAGCTGAGGTAGTACCTTAAGTGGAAAGTATGATATCTCTGTTACCCAAACAAGATGTTTTAAATCTAAAACTGAGTTGAAGAGAGCATCTTTATATTATTTACGTGAAAAAATTACATCATAAACCCACTTTTATATATGGATTTTATTAACTCAAATGGCAAACAGATTGTTTCAAGTTATTCTTTCCTCAAAATTACCTATTCACTATGCACATAATTAACCTCTGTTACCTGCACTCTTCATTAAAGAACGTACCAAAGAAAATGTTAGATGGATAGATAAGTACCTGGTGATTTTTTTTTTTTTTCAAAAGTGCTAAAACAAAACGTACTAGGAGCATCTTGGGTCATCTGAACAGCTTTATATTACAAACAGAGGTGAATAAGTACTTGAGAGTAGAGAGAAACTGAAGACTCTAAGTGTAATAGTATTTCAACAGAAAACTGTACTTACGTAGTGAGAAAGCTGAAAATATCCATCCATTTGCAGGGATTAGCATTAAAAGGTGTGGATGAGCCTAGAATTTCTGTTTGGTGATCAAAAGAAAATGGCAACTTTTTCAGATAAAAGAAGGAAGAAGCTTTGGGCTATTTCCTAAGTTTATATTTCTGCTTTTATTTTAAACATTTTGTCTTAGAAGTGCAGGGTTCTACTCTCTGGGCAGCTTTTAGCTCCGTGAAGAGTCAGAAATGACCAGGCATCCTCTGAGCATGCCTGATCAGCTCCTGTAACTACAATGACTTTAACAACAAGGGGAAAAAATAAACCAGCACTCCCTTGACCAAAACCAGAAAAACAGGCATCAACTTTGCTATGCCTGCTGAGTAATAAATAGCTTTTTTCAGAAGAGGGTCTGTATTCTGAGTAATTCTCAGCGTGGGGGAGTTTGAATTGACAGGTGAAACTGATACTGATTTTGATGGTACAAAATATTCAAATGTATTATAAAATTGCAAATAAAATATTTCTAAATAGAAGATTTGTATTTTTTTTAATATTTTTTTTTTAATCTCCAGTTCCTCGTTCTGAAAATAAATAGTCTAAAATGGTCTTGACCTAACTTGCCTGCCAAAACAAGAAGTGGAAACCCTTATAAAAAGGCAGTCTGGCTGTGGTGCTAAAATCAGAGACAGAGTATCAATGTAAAGAAACAGGCAAAGGAGAAAAGAAGAATCATTGCTTCCTTGCAGCAGGTTGCAGTGTTGGGTCATTCAGCAGTCAATAATGAAATGGGTAGCACTCTCAATTGCACATATTTCACTCTTAGTGTAAGATCTGCCATCCTTCTTGGGGATTAATAGTTGTATGAAGTGGCTCCTTCAGCAGTCAAGTGCTTTTTCACATGGGCCTTTCCTTTGGGGCCTTCTGGGAGTTAAATGTGCTGGATGATTAGTTTAAGTCTTCTGGAACTGGGCACAGAAAAATGTGCCGGAATGTCCCATTAAAGGCTAAAATCCTTGAGTTCCTCTTTTTTTTTCTTTTTGTATACACTTTTCCCAGTGTGTATATCTAAGATGAATGACTTGCTGGTGCTACTATAATAAATCCCACTTGAAACAGTATAGAATAAAGCAGGATGTAACATTATGAAAGACTAGATACTTATCTTCTCATGGAAATAAAGGCAAATATGTAAAATGCTGAGTGAAAGACTCAAAGAAATACTAGCACTTTGCGCTCTAAACACTTATACCTCCTTGGTTCTGTAACTCCAGTTAATTGTGGGCAAGGATTTAGCAAAGGGAGTGTAAGATTTTTGACATTCACAGTATAAGTGACAATTTTTAGCTGTATGCTGTGGCCCAGCAGAATACAAACAGCATTTTTTTTCTTTCATAAATACTGATATGCTGACAAAATGTGATCCTTAGGTATAAACACAGAGAATCAATGAGTAGGAGAAGGGTGATTTTTACTTCTTTAAACCAAATCAGTGTGACAGATGTTGAAAAGCCAAATGGAGTTCTGTTCCCCACTGTTTGGTTATGGCCATACTTTAAAGGCAGGGCCACAATGTAATTCAGTTGGTGTAAATGAGCTGCAAAAATACTGTAAAGTCTTTCCAAGGGCAGGCTAGAAAACTCCAGCTGTTGATCTGAGAGAAGGGAAAACAAATGGTTGTGGTAACCTGATTACTGCATGTAAGTACTTGCAAGGATGAAAAATTACTGGCTCTTGGAGAGATCTGGAGAGGCATTATGAGAGTGACATCCTTAGGAGATGATGCCACACGAGGAGAGTGGTCAAGCGCTGAAATATACTGCAACTACACCTGATGGATCTTAAGATCTAGGACAAATGTTTCTAAAATTGTTGGGCCAAGTGGAAGATTTGCAGTGCAGCGTAGGATAGTTGAAAAATCCATAATGCTTGTTATGTTAAGTCAGAATGAATGATTGAAGGATCCCTTCAGACATTAAACTCTCTGACTACTTTCCTGTAAGGAATGATTTCTCTCTCCATTTTAAATTTTAGACTTCACCCTTGTGTCCCCAAAAGACGGTCACAGACCATATTTCTGCCTTTACCTTAGGTCACAAGTTTTAGAGTTGGAGACTGCTGTCTTTGAATCCAGGTTATGCTATGTATATTTTATTGGATAGGTTTGCCTAAAAAATACCCTCTGAGACTAGTGTCCATTTAACTTGCTCTTTGTATTGTGGGAGTAATGTGATTTCACTTCAGAGACTGTTTTCATATTATTGTGTTGTGCTTTCAAAACACAATGCATTTCAGGTGAAAGGACCTGCTTTTGTTTAGCAGCACTGCTGAGTCATCTTTCTCTTCCTAAGGTAATCCTACATGTACAGCTCTTTTTTGCTGTTAATTAAAAAAAAAAAAAAATAAAAACCCAACTTGAAAAACTGGAATGTTTTATTGGCTAGGGAGCGATACCTTAAGGTAAAAGGTTTAGAATAATGTCTTGATGTCTTGGAAATTGGAAATACTGTGGCTAATATTTTAGCTTGGATAGCTGGGAGTGAACGAGAAACCCTGCTTAGAGAGACTTACTGTTTAAAGCTTGTCTGATGCGTTGATGGTTTTTGTTAAAAGAAGGTCCTTGCAGGACAGTGTTGTAAGGAACATCTAACAGTGTCAAGACCATCAGCTTTCTTTCACACAGATTTTGAATTCTCTGGAGGAGAAAGAAATCTCATCTGAGTAGTGCAAAATGACAGAACCTGGAAGCTAAAATTGTGAGCCTCCCTCACTACAGGGTCTAAAGAAGGAGCAGATGCTACACACTGTACACATGGCAGAAATCCTAAAAGTCTTTCAGAGCCTTTCAGTAGTAACTATTTTATCTTACAACTGTGGAGAACAAAAAGGAAATATTAAATATATGGATAATTGTCATATTTATCAAAAAATACTGTCAGTCACTGTTACTGTTAGATGACAGATACAGTCTTTCCCCTCTCAGCATGCCTTCTGTCCCCTTACAGTTGGCTTTTTCCAAACCCTGACTCCTGACCTTTCACCTTAGTCCATGGTTAGTGAGAATGATGGATGAGACTTGTTAGGCTTGTAAGATGTGCTGATGTGAAGGAAAAATGCCAGCAGGCATGTTGTATTTGACTCACATTTTCATAAGAATAATTTAACTTTAAACAGACAAATAGCTGCATAGACTGAGCGAAAGAAATTTGTGATATATGTTTTGGTCCTCTGCCATGCAGTGTTGAATGCTGATGTCATATCAGCCAAAGGGGAAAAGTGAGCAAGGTAAGAGACTCAGAAGGAAGGAGTGGAGATGTAAAGGAACAAGCACTCAGTATTCCCGTCTGAATCTGAGTTCAGGGAATACAGAGTAGTCTGGTACAGGACAAAAATAAAAAAATCAGTCCCTAGCAGGGTATTCTGTATGGCTGCCCATGTTGTTAATCACATATTTAATATATATATAAAAAAAAAATTAAAATAATTAAGTATACTGTGATTTTTTTTTTCAAGTAGTTTGAATATGAATTGAATTTGAACTTGTTTCTAACAAGACAAATGTTATGAACTTGTCAGATAAAAGACTTCCAGCAGACCTACCTGGCTGATGCTTTTCTTTTTCTTAAAGAGCCATCAGGGATTTATTTTGTTATTGTTAAAAAAAAATTCTATTAATGTTTTGTGGGAAAGTAGAAGAAAGAAAAGAACTCACTTTCATCCTCAGATGTCAGGTTGGAAAAGAGATTTCTAAGGAAAGAGTAATAGGGAAGACAATCTCTTGCTAACATAGTAGGTAGGACTTTTATTTAGGTCTAAGGGGTATAATTCCAAGGGAATGTCTTTAAACCCAAATGTTTTCATAAAAACAAATAGATAAGTAAAATTAATACAGTGTTAGAGCTCTTGGTGATATTTGTCCAAGACTCCCTAGGCTTGCATTGATGGGTTTAAATTCAAAATTCCATGTAGCATACAGCCCAAACATACACACAAAAAAATTTCTATTTATCAGGTCTCATGGGCAAAACAAATGAGCATACACACAAGTTTGCAGACAATACTAAATTAGAAGAAGCTACCTCTACTTTCAGAGTAGAGAGGCTTTACAGAGAGATCTCTATAGAATATGCTGTTGGGCAATCATCAATCATATGAAATTTAACAAGAACTGATGCTGGATTCTGCACCTGGAACTGTGTAGCCCCAGGATGGGGGACAGCTTACTTGCATGCAGCCCTGCAGAGAGGGATCTGGGGATTTTGGCTCAATGTGAGCTGTCAGTGTGAACCAGTGGCTGGAAGGGTTAACCATAGCCTGGAATACACTAAGCACAGAATAGCTAACTGATTGAAAGAACTGATTGTCCTGCTATACTCAACACTGGTGCAACCTCACCTCTAGTACTCTCTGCAGTTTTGGACCCCATGGTATAAGAATAGAAAAAAAATATTAGTATGCCTGAAGGATGACAAAAAAAAAAAAGACAGAGAAAGGACTGGTGAGCATGGTGAGCAGCTGAGGTCCCTTGGTTTGTTCAGCCCAGAGCAGAGGAGCTGAGGGGATGCCTCATGGCAGCTGCAACTCCTCAGAGGGAGCGGAGGGTCAGTGCTGAGCTCTGCTCTCTGGTGACAGCACAAAAAAGTTCTGATTCAGTGTTAGGACCAACAGTTTGCCACACTAGAAAGAAAAATTCACTATACAGGGAGCTGCTTCACTTTACTCGAAGCTTGTAGGGGAACTGTTAGGTCAGGGCTGAAAATGGTGATTGAGCACCTGGTGAAGGGGAGCACAGCCAAATTGTTTGCACCTGTGCTTCCCATGTGACCAGAAGGGGTGGAGCAATCCTGGGCTCATATAAAGGCCTGCTACAGAAGGAAGAACTTCAGCTGGCTTTAGGCTTCTTTCTGAGCTGGAGTGATGTATAGCTGTAGAGCTCCTTCACCAGTGGGGTGAATTCAGCTCTTCTTTCTATGTATGACTGCTGGCCTACTTGTAAACACTTTGCCTGGCATTGCTTGAGAGCCTGTTGTAAGCAATTTTGCTTCTTTGTGAGAAGAACAAAGCTCAACCTATAATTCCAGCTATGATACACTGCACTTTAATACCTGGAGATGGTGGGAAATAGCTATGGGAAGGTAACCTCAGTCTCAGGAGGATTTTCCTCTATGAATTATGGAGGAGATATATTTTAACCATGGGGAAATGACAAAAGGAGAGGCTGTCAGTAAAATAGAGTTTACTAAGTTCAGTACAGCTGTTATTTCAGTGAATTTTCTGAACAGCCAAAGAGAATGTAGAATGGGAAATAAATTTTATTGTGTAATGAAAAGAGTACAAATAAAATTCAAAAATGTTTGAAAGGCCACAATAATATGAGCAACCAGGCAGCTGGTGAAGGGTAGATGTAAAAAATCAAGACTGCTGTTTACCTTCCCAATGAAACCCAGAATGAGCTTGCTGTTTACTCAATAATTTCTCCCCTAAGCAAGATTACTGTGACAATCCTGTAAAAACAAAACTGGAGGTTTGTTTTGTTATTTTTCAACATTGCTTTTCATCTAATGGAAATAAAAGCTAGGCTGAGCAAATGAAAACAACATACCAAAGTATGTCAATGGTTCCTAATGGATAATATTTTTCAAGTGGCTTGATTTGGTGTATGTACATTAACATCAAGCAATTGGTATATCTGAGGCCCTACTAGAGGTAGGACAAAAAGAGTTAAGTCTTGTGATCTGGGGAGGTGACACATCATATCTCTGAACAGTCTCAGGTGCACCCTAGGTCATGTAAGAAACAACACCTGCGGTTGTAAAGTTACAAAGAATTGGTAGGTTTGATATAAGAAGCCACAAAAATAACTTGTGTGCTGAGGAAAGTGAGTTATGATGGGAGTTCTAAGGAACTTAATCTATTAATTTTTCTGAGAAGACTCAAATGTGACACAGTTATAATGCCCAAATACCTTAAAGATGAAAAAATCATGTGCTCTGTAATTTAAGAGAGAAAAGATTAATGGCAGGAAGTTAAAGGCATATGAATTTGAATAAGAAATTAAGCTTAATTTTTAACAGTGAGGGTGCTGAAACATTTGCATAGATTAGCAGTGGAGTAGATGATTTCTACATCTTAAGAGGTCTTCAAATCAATGTTGAATGTCTTTTGGAAATGATTTAGCAAACAGGTTTTGGGACTGCAATTACAGGGAACTGAATGAAATTTAAGGGTTTCTGTTCTACAAAACACAATAAATGAAGTAATGCTCTTCCTGACCTTAATTTATCTGAATTTATTAAAGGCAAGTGCTAGAGAACCAACAGATCACTTTTCTGAACTACTGGATATTTCTATTCTTATACCTGACATTTTGTACAACTTTTATTTTCTTATGATCCTCAGTGATGATATTAAAGATTATGTCATCTAGTATTTTTATTATAATTGGCTATATAATTTTAACACTTCATTTCCTTAGTTTAATAGAACTTAAATGTCTTTTCAACATAGACTTGTCTGCTTGACTTATATGACCAGTCCCTGAATTGGAGCATAGCATGGGCATTTTGGAAAGAAATCTCCTCTAAGCCACTGAAGAGAAACAAGATACTTTGGTACCACCTGGGGAGGTAACTACATGGTCACTGATGATGACCATTAAGTCACCTCCCTTAGGTGAGGAGTGAAGCATCTTTTGTTCACTGGGCTAGAGGTGCCTTTCTTTTGCAGTGGACTCTGACTCTGCTTCTGCCTGACCCTGCTAAGAGGGGTTTTATTGTAAAAACAGTGAGAGGCAAACAGTAGCTGTTAAATATAGAGTGTATATTTCCTTTAAATATTCTGAGTATGATGAAATACCATTCCTCTTTCTGATAAACATCACTATGTACACATTCTAGCATTTTGTAGGTAGTAAAGTTGTTTTTCTCTTAATATTAGTGTGTTTGATTCTGTGGGTTTTGACATCTCTATTCTTCTGTCTGACATATCTGTCCACTGACTTGTAAAAAAAAAAAAAATCAATATTGTTTTCCCTGGCACTTTCTCTGCAGTTGAGTTGATTTATTATCACAGTTCCCTTTCTCCTCTTTTTATCAGTATGTTTCTCTTGCTTTAGGGTTGAGTACCTGATAACATCAGAGGGTGGAAGACACACAGAGTTTCCATGACCTTATCCCCTATGTGATCTTGTCCAGTGTGACGGTGAACCATGGCTATAAAGTGAACAATGATATTATCTGAGCCCTATGATCAGATTTATGCTCTATTATGTTTGAAATAAAAACAAACTAGAGCCAGTGAACAAAATTTAGATTTACATTTAAACTGTACTTGTCCAGTATCTCAGTGACAGAGAGTAAATCTCTGGACTTAATTTGCCTGCAATGTACTATGTATTGGAAGAGTTACACGGTCAATAATCATCATAGGATTTAAACGAAGCATAAATGTGATCTTATAGCTCATTAACAATGCAGCTTTATTACTACTGTTTCTCTTAGCCAATTATGTCAAGGTAGTATTTAAGAGCCACAGTAGATCAGCGCTACATTGTCTGAAACACTATGTGGATGTGTAAGAAAAAGTAAAGTTCAGAGTCAGTATTTCAGCACAGATGCAACTAAAGGTTGCAACAAGTAAGTGTGCTGTGAGTCTGTTGACAAGTATGAACTCAGTAATGTAAACAGAAGCCAATGTTACACAGGGGCACTCAAGGAAAATAAGTTGACTAAGTTTATTAAACCTGCCTCTAATGTGGCTACAATGTATTTGAACCACACTATTCTTGGAGAAGAACATTCTCATGCTATGACTTCTGCTTGTTGACTCTCTTTCCCTGCAAACCACCTCAGCAATTTCAGATTACTCCTTCGTTTGCCACTGCGAACTGCCATTATCTGTTGACATTGTGAGAGAAATATATTTAAAAGAAAACTGAAGGAGGATTTTGTGAAGGCTTTATTACTGGTGGGAAACAGCAATGAAGAAATGACAAGTGTTTGATAGAGAAATGTGCATGTATATGTGTGTGGCTGCAGGGTTTGGTAAACCAAAGATGGAATTTGACAGTGAAGTAAAATCTTTTAATAGCTAGAGCAGGCTAGTAGAATGGAATATAATGAGAAAGGCAAAATAATTTGTTAACTCAAATAGTGAAAAATATGAAAAAGTGTGATGGTACAGTTAAAGAAATGAAGGAAGAAGCTCTTTCAGCAGTTAGTAGGCAATGTGGTTTGGAGGTCTGCCTCTGGCTAGACTACATCAAAGGAAATGATGCAAGCAAAAAATGTGAAAAATATTGTTTTGGAAACCATTTCCTGACCTTTCACTACTCTTGTCTTTCCTGCACAGACTCAGAAAGGTTTGACAGTGGGACAATAGAGGTTGCAATAGAGTCAGCAAGTAGAGGTGGGGGAGCAGTTTTACCAGTTTCCCTGATGCCGCTGCTTTAATTCAGTTTTTCTTGAGAATGTCAGAGGACTCAAACTTCCTTCAGCTCTCGATGGAAAAAGTCCTGTAGTCATTTTTGTCTTTTCTTTTTTCCCTCACTTGAACCGGTGTTGGGAGAAAAGGAAGAAGAGAGAACTTGGTAGCTTCATCTTCCAATACTTGAAGGGAGCATATAAACAGGTGGGGGAACGATTGTTTAAGAGGGTGGATAGCGATAGGACAAGGGGGAATGGTTTTAAACTGAGACAAGGGAGATTTAGGTTAGATATTAGGAGGAAGTTTTTCACTCAGAGGGTGGTGACGCACTGGAACAGGTTGCCCAAGGAGGCTGTGTGTGTGCCCTGTCCCTGGAGGCATTCATGGCCAGGCTGGACGTGGCTCTGGGCAGCCTGGTCTAGTGGTTGGCCCCCCTGCACTCAGCAGGGGGGTTGAAACTCAATGATCTTTGAGGTCCTTTTCAATCCAGGCCATTCTATGATTCCTGTTTTCTTCCATTTGACACAGAGGAAAACCTACTCCCCAGTATTCTGCTGTTCTTAGAGGCAGTAGGCTTGCAGACAGTTTGAAGTCGGAACAGAAATAGATCTCGAGGTGAGAGAATAAGGTCCTCTGGAGCTTAGGGTTTCATATATAATTTCAAAGCAAAGCTAAACATTGCTGTGGAAATCAAGTGAGGCTAGATTTATTTATTTGCAAGATGTGTGTATCTAGAATTCATATATTTTGGTGGTACTTCTCAGAAGCACCAGTTTATTCAATTGGTCATACAGCTAGTACCTAGTAACCCAGAAGCAATCACATTGATGTCAAAGTACATTGTCCTGTGTATATATTTCATTAACCTTATTACCTTATTATCAATGTGTATTTTAGAAAGAGAGACCTCAAGTCATTAACATATTTTATTTTCCAAACATTTATACTTACAACATAAATTTTATTATCACAATAAAACTCTTAAGAATCCAGTCATGAATAGATTTGCTTTTTCTACTCTGTATGAACTCCTTTAAGATATAATCAGGACTTAGTATTTTTTTTTGTTTTTCCTCTATTCTTTGGAACTTCCCCAGCAATGCAACACACACAATGATCTAGATACTCCTTAATCAGCTCTTTTGCACATCTGAGATCAATTATTTCCAGACTTGTTGAAATGAGATGTGTAGTTTTAGTTCTTTTTTTAACATCTTGCTCATGTATGCTGGTATGCAGAGCATTTATTTACCATCATACAATGTTACCATCTATCTTTTTTCCAGATACTGAGCTATAATTTTCTAGAGGCTTGCAATACTGTGAGAGTCTTAGTTTTGGCAAAATATCCCTTTAAAGGGTTCTTTGCTCTGGCACAGTGATAGATAGAGTTGTTTTGCTTCCCTTCTCTTATCAGTTTTTAACAGTTCCTACATTCTGATTCATATTTACCACCAGCTTTCTATTTCTTTAATTGGCAGCAGTTCTTCCATAGGTGCTATCGTGTTGCTGTATTTTTATCCAGTAAACACATCTTTCAGTTCAGGTAACATTTTTCACAGAATCACAGAATGATTGAGGTTGGAGGAGACACCTAGAGGTCATCTGGTCCAATCCTGTGATGAAGGAGAGATACCTAGAGCAGGTTGCCAAGGACCAGGTCCAGAATGGTGGTAAAATGCTTTTACAGTTTCCAGTTGTCATTTGGTATTTCTGTTTAAATGATTTTACCATTAGATTTGGTCTCACGTTAGTGCAGTAGCTGAACTGTTTAGGTGATGTAACAGTTCAGGGCACAATAATATTGAGAGTTTAGAACACAGTAATATTAGAAGGAATAGCTCTTGAGATAGGGTGTGATGTCTACAACTGAGTGAGTTTATGAAGAGAAAATTACAGCTCCCTTCTCTTGATGAGAAGCTAAGAAACTAATCTGCCTTACAAAAAGGGAGGAGAGCAAGTCAGGCTGGCACTAGGTCAGGGAGGGCTGTCTGGACTGGGTTTTGTGAACTGACAGCAAACCAAACCACAGGTCGCTTCTGAACAAATGGATGGGTGGCTGGAATGAACTGTACTCCTATGAGTGCTGGTGCAATGGCAACTTGTTGTAGTTGATAATGTCTGACAGTCTTATCACATGTTATTCCATATTATTTGAAGTCATTATTTATCTTAAACTGTGGTCTGACTGCAGCATAGTTGTGCTTCTAGCTACACATTATCCTCTGTACCACAGGGTCAAAAAACTCAAAAGCCTTGACAAGTTTGAAACTAGAGTGCATGAAGATCTGAGAAAATAAAAACACAGTCAAACTTTAAGAAAAATATCTGAATACTTCTTGAAATGAAAAAAAAATCAAAATATTAATATAAGATTTATCACTCCTAATCTTTGAATAGGAATGTAAAGATGTTCAGAGTAACCAAAATTTTGTTGAATAATTGTTCTGCTTTGTAAAATAAATTTTTTCTGATCTGGGAGAATGATTTCCACAATTTCTGCAAGATATATGCATATCACATACAGAACACATGCAGGTACCTAGTGCTGCTGTAGGCACTTATGTAAAGAGATGTGTGTGTCAGTCTTCATAGTTAGGATTTACTGTTACTGTAGGTTCAAGAGAAGGCAGTGTTTTCAGTTAGCTAATAAACTATTTTGATAAACTGAAAGCATTCAAAGTGGCGTAAGAATAAAGTTGTCGAAAAGTGCAACTTCTTGTTCTGTAAGTTTTCATTCTCTCAGATTCATAAGATTGATCACTGGTATCAGTTTAATTATTTGGAAAGATTATACTCAACCTTATACTTCCTGTCCTTGTGTAGGATGTTATTGTTAAGATCATGTGAGCACTCAATCTTTGAAGTTTTAAATGCTCATGTTTTATTTTGTTCACAAGTGAGTATTGTATTTCTAATTTGATTTGGGACCAAACAAAAAAGTCCAAACAAGACTGAATCTGTAAATGTAAGTGACAATTACAAAGCAGTAAAAATTTGTGGATGTCAATTTTCATGTTTAAAAAAAAAAAAAAACCACCAGGTTTTGACAGCATAATTGAAATCTGTGGGTATTATTTGCCTTTTATTATCACAAACTCCCTCTCCTACAAGAATGACAATAAATGTCTGACTCTTTCATAACCTACAAAATAATGAATTCTTGTCTGTTCTTGCCTGTAATATAATTTTTCAAATAGCTCTGGTGATTGTGTGTTGAGTGTATAGAGATTTTGAACAGTTTAGTTGAAGGACAGTCTTATGAAATATGAAAGTACGTAGCAAAAACAAAGTATCTGGGTAAAAATAAGATCACTTTCAATTATAATAAATACCAAAGCTAATCATGGGGGGAAAAAAAGCCCTGCAAGATTTCCATAAGTCAGCTGTTATGATTTTTGAGAATATCATAGAAGATGAAATAGCTCTGTAACCCTTCTAGTGCTTCATTCAATCTTCTCTGAATACTGACCTATAATAAATTTGCAAGATGTACCATGTTTTGAAATGTAAGCCACAGTTCATTTTACAAGAAAAACAAGAATGCTTTTCCATACTCACAAACATAATATATTCAAACAAGAGAACAAAATGTCATTTTGAGGATGAAAAATTATTATTTTTCTTATTTGAAGACAAAGTCATGATTGTGGCTTCAGTTTCTGGGTGTTTTTCTCTTCTGCAATTTGTGGTACTGGATCTTTAGCTTTTTTGGTATCTGTCAGTTGAGTTTCCTTTTTTTGTGAATGTTAAAGAAAGCTTATACTTTACTAGAGTTTTATCTGAGTATTCAAAATTTAAAAAGTAGCCATTCTATTTATATACTTACCAGAAATATTATTTTAATGTTTAAATAAATGTTGGTGTTATGGATAGCTCTCCAGGACCATACTTTTCAAGTGCTTTGGTAGAGAATCTGTACAGTGAGAAATAGCGTCATATTGGGATTTATGGGTGCATGAAAGTGGCATATTACACTCCCCTAAAATAGGGCTTGGCAATATGTTGACTGAGGTCAGAAAGGACATTCACAGACATTCACATCTCGTAACTTCTTAACTATGAGTAGTCTGTGCCCTGTTTCCCCGTTGGATGAGGCTGAACCTTAGTCCCATAACATTGTGGTGCATCTTTCCTTAGGCCTGTTACAACTAATGCACCAGATCATAACTTTTCTGGGTCCTCTGCCAGTGTCTTGTGTGCTGTAGGCTACAATTAACAGTACTTGTAACAGGTTTTTAAAAGGTATCAAACTTCACTATCACAGGGGTGTTAAAAGAAATTTTAAATGATACTGAGGATTTCAAATAACTGAGTTATCTTCTCATGTTTTTGCTTTGAGATATTTATCATAGTCTCATAAATTTTGGCTCCAGAACTTTTATTGTGGAAATAGTAAGAAATTTTCTTTTCCTTTCTTCTGCTGTCTTCCTTTCTTTTCCAGAAATGGTGGTGAGGAAAGTGGGGAAAAAAAAAATTACTTATGCCATATAACATTATATATAATTAATGATAGTTCAAATCATACCAAAATTTTGTGGCTGAACTATTGCAGAAGTGCAACATAAGGTGACTGTGATAATAAATAGGACCTCTGTTCTCTTAATTACATTTGTCTCAGTAAATATGCTGACATGGGATTACATTTTTATTTATAAATAAAAGATCTCAAAGGCTATGCAGCTAATCTTCCATTTCTTCTCTTGTGGGTCAGATCTTAAAGGGAATTCTTGAGAGTATCTTTGCTGTCCTCTGGAGTAAAGAAGTTAAAAACAGTGTGTTTTTCTGCACTTAAATGAATTTAGAAACAACGCTGCATTTTACATCTGACAGAAGTAAAGGTTTTTGAATGAGTGGGGACAAGAAGCTAGGGATGCAGTCAACTGTACTCTGTGGACTCATACGGAAATGAAGAAGAAACATCCCACGATTCATGAAAGAGGTATGGAGGTTTCTGGATGATTTAAGGCCAGATTAACAAACCACTACAATGCAATTTATAGCCTAAGATAATGGGAGGTCAAACATGTATTACCAGCTGACTTAAATTTGATTTGACTGAATGATAAAACTCCACTACATGAACCATATTAACTGAAAGCCTCTGCTTTGCATTTCTCACTGATGGCACCCTGGGGAAGGAACTTTCTTGGCATTTCACATCCAATTTAAGCACATCATTGATGAAAAGATGGCTAAGTTGGTGCATCATTTTGTAATAAAATATCTCACAAATTGTTTATCTGATCAGTGGAGAATGCAGTCTCAAGCTGTTCAGGGCTAATGTGCTCATTGCACTAAAATAGCAAGTTATTGACTGTCAAAGGGACCTGGGAATTTGTATACTCAGTTCAGATTTCCTGAATGAGAGCAACCTATTGCATCAGAATCATAGGTTGTAATTGATTAACTCTACTAGCTGAATTTTCACTGAAATTGAATGGATGTGAGGAGAGGGCAGTAAGCACTTAGTGGGAAGTGCTCAGATGCTCATCTTATCAGTCTAAAGGATGGAAAAGGGTCTCTTTCTTACCTTACATCTGCAGGCTTTATGCCACTAATTCCATCGTCAATTAAATCAAATTCCTGCAGTGCAAGTGGAAAAGTCGTGCCATATGTATGTTATATATGTGTTATTTTCTGAGCTATAGTGAGACGTTTTGATGCTTGGGGTCAGGTAGGACTGCTCCTTCCTAGCTAGGCAGCATCTGGGGCCTCATCAGGAGCAGTGCCATGTGGAACCTTTCTGGAGAGATGCTTTCTCTTCAGGCATTGGTTGGCCCCATGGGAAGTTGAGTGGATGCAGTGTTGTGAGAACAGGGAGCCTGCCTGTGAAGGAAAAAGGTAGGGCGAAAGAACAGATGAGCATTTTCCCCTCCAGACCTGACAGCTACTTTTTGCTGGAGCTGATGCCCACTTTGCATCCCAGGGACTGGGATAAAGCATCATGAAATTCCTCAAGTTCAGCTGGCTTCTGTCTTGGCCTCTCAGAAATGCAGAGTTATATTACCTAAGCACCCTTCTTCCAAGTAATCCACTTGGCATGCTGTGTTTCTCCCCTTTTCAGAATAATTCTCCCACAAAGTGAAGCAGGTAAGAATGACTGAGAATTGTTTTCTCAAGAAGCAAAACCTTAGCATACAAATGTGAAGATTCCCTCTTAACATGGGACTGGGGGAGGACTACGCAGTCTGTAACAAACAAAGCTACCGTCACTAGATGACTGGCTCATTCAGCGTAGCTGTGGGAGCAAATACATTTTGTTAGGTTTATTATTCTATTTTTTATTTTAATTTTTGCACCATGAGTGTTTGATTCGCCGCAGAAATACCTCACAGCTTTTGCAGATGGAAACGAATATAAAGTAAAATGATTGTTGAATATTTTTAGTGGGAGTGTTCTCTTTCCAAGACAGAGGCAACAAAAGGATTCTTGCTTTGCAAAGTGTGCATTTAGGATCCTTCAAAGCTGAATTTGTGTACCATTTCTACACAGGAATTTGAAAAAAGAGGAAAGTGGGTATAAAGTACATGTATTAGGATGCACCTTTACAGGTGAGGTATAGGATATTTCAAGGTCAGTGCTCCCTGGTCTCTTGTTGAAGCTGCTCTGCACAATAGATTTCAACACTGTTATGCCTACAGGGGATCACAGCATTGTAGGCTGCTGAATTAAGTGTTTATCTGAGAGCTAGAAGCAATAAGTTCTCATGTCCTTTCAGCTAGATAGCTACTGTAATAAAATAATAAAATCATTGCATTATATTATTCATCCCAAAATACTAGATTTTATCCAACACTGTAATTTCATTTTTTTTAGTTGGAGCAGGTGATTTTGTAAATGGGGTAAAAATACGAGGGCTGTTCCAAAAGCAGTGCCTCCTATTTTATTATGTTGCCCCATGATGTCAGAGGCAGATGTTGGTGGTACGGCAATAGAGATTGCACCTTCCTGCCAATATCTTGTTATGTTTTGTTGCCATGTGACAGATGGCAACAGAGGGACAGTCTGACAAAATGATGTCTGACATGGAAGTGCATATGAGGAAAAGGTGTGTCATTGAATTCCTCCATGTGGAAATAATGGCTCCATTGGCATTCATTGATGTTTGCTGAACATTTATGGAAATCAAGCAGCGGAAGTGAACAGAGTGGGTGCTGTGTTTCAGCAGTGGCAACAGTGACGTGGAATACAAGCCACATTTTGGATAGCCATGCACAACTGTCACACCATGAAGTGAAGTGTGTTGATCAGTGTGTCTGTGCAAATTGGCAGATTGTGATCAGGGAACTGTGTGCAGAACTGAATATCAGCTTTGATGCATTGGGAAAGTTGGTGGCAATGTTGGAATATCATGAAGTTCGTGCCAAGTGGGTCCCATGAATGCTAGCTAACACAGAACACACTTTGCAAGTTTATCAGTACCTATTTAACCAATATGAGGCTGAAGGTGACAGTTTTCCTGGATTGCATAATTTCTGGTGATGAGATGTGGTGTCACCACTATGAGTCAGAGTCAAAATGTCAGTTCATTCAGTGATGAGGCGAATTCCCCGTTGAAGAAAAACTTCAAGACACAGCCCTCAGCAGGTAAAGTGATGTGCGTTTTCTTTTGGGATAGGAAAGGGTTGATCTTTCTGGATTTCCTGGAACCCAGACAAATCAACTCTGACTGCTACACTGAAATGCTGACTAAGCTGAAGGCTCAAACTACCAGATTCAGGCCCCAGAAGAAGACCTTTCTCTTGCAACATGATAATCCCACGCCCCATATCAGTTTGAAGAACATGGAGCATGTTGCCAGTCTTGGCTGAATTGTCCTACCGAATCCACCATATAGTCCAGATCCGGTATCTTCTAACTTCCATTGGTTTGGGCCAATGAATGTTGGATTGCGTGGGTGTAGCGATAAGCAGGACTAACGCAATGGAAACAGCGTTACAAAAGGTGGAAGGAAAATACAGCGCTCACCCGGATCGGAAGATTTGGGGCTCGCAGGAAAAGGCTCCCACCAAGGAAGGATCTCCAGGCAGAGATCCTTCCTCAGGGGCAGTCAGCCCTTAAATGAGGCCTAAGAGGGGTGGAGCCAGGCTCCACCCCTTCTGGTTGCACAGGTGAATTGCCTTCACCTGTGCTCCCAGGGCTGACTGGGTCTTTCCTCCAGGTGCTCAATCAGTGGTTCAGGCCATGACTCAGCAGTTCCCATACAGTGGGCAATGTTTTCTTAGCACTGACACTGTCATGGCAGCTGTGAAATGGTGGATCACCTCTGCTGGTGCAGATTTTTATAAGCATAGCATGAAGGCTCTTGTTCATCGCTGGTAAAAATGCAAAGCTACCCATGGTGTCTGTGTTGAAAAATAGTGTTTTGTAGCTGAGAATTTGCTCTGTCAAATAATGTTATTGTGCTCTTTCTATCTGTTGTAGTTTCCGTGGAAATAAATAGGAGGTGTTACTTTCAGGGCGACCTACTTAATACTTGTGGAAGGAGATTTTGGCTTTCTTATGCCTTGGTATTAGTGGGATAGAAAACTCAATATTCATCTGTGGAGTATCGCACTGGCTGGATAGTCAAAGTGCACTTCTTTTGTCTGACTTTCGGAAGACAAAAAGCTCCATTCCTGCCCAGTACTTGGATGAGAGACCTAAGAAATCCCGTGAAAGTTAATCTGTCACTTGGTGAATGCTAGATCAAAGAACGTGAACAAGTAGATACACTGAATTTTGACACCTCATTATGGTTTCCAGAGTGGGAGGAGAGAGGTGTTTCCCAAACACTGATTCTGATGCAAGTCTTCCAAATCATATTTTTGGTACTTGGACACTAATTTTATCTTGTTATTATTATTTTTCACCCAAAGGCTAGTCATGAAGACCAGTGGTTTCTTTATGGTCACTGTTGTCAGAGGCAGTACACTGACAACAAATAGAGAAATAGTAGGAAATGTCTTTAAGGAGCTTACTCTTCAGAATATAATAACCCCTATTGCTTTGGAGAAAAAAAAATATTATATACACAAAAGTGTAGATATTGGCAAAAGCAGAAGATTCCTGAATTATGGGTTAATTCTAATTACAGGCTACCATGGCTACATTGTTTAATTATTTTTCTTCTGACAAATTTGAGTTGTGGACATATTTAATTTGTAAAATATTGCAGATCTTAATACATGTAGATTAGATAGGATATAAGTTCTTAAAGGACAAAAATGGGGCTTTCAAATATATGTTGGCATATATTTTATTCTCATGAAAAATGGTGGAAATGTTGACACTAGCATTGAAATTTATAGTCAGCCTTTCAACACCAACCCACTGGCACTGAATATCTTCTGTTTTTTTTTTTTCCCTATGGGCAGTTGAGTCATACTTAAAATTTGTAAATAAAAAAATAACTGAATTAGTCAATAAGACATGACTGAACTTTGTAATGAGATAACTGTAGACCTTCAGGATATGGTAAACTACTGGAGGTGCAGTGTTATCTCATTACAACACACATTTTACTGAAGAATAGCATACTCTAAGGCATGTACTTATACTGCAATACATTCTTGCCTCAGGCATATTGTGAGGTGTAAGGCCAAAGGACAAGTAGCTTTAAAATTTGAAAAGTTGATACTTTTTACTGTAGCTGTGTATATAACATTCAGCTATATTTAATGGTTTATTGAATGTGCTAATTGTAAGCAATAGGGATGAAAAATTTTTATCCTTATGAATAGCTTTTTTCTTTTTTTTTCAGATAAAACTGCCCAATCTATTTTATCTCCATTACAGATAAATCTGTAACAAAGGATGCTCCTCTTCTAGGATTGAACAGTTTAATACAGTGGTCTGGTTTTTCTTTACTTCTAGTATAGTACAAATCTGGAATGGCTCAGTGAAATTCTTGGAGTAATATCAGTGAGATGAAGTACTGTGGGAACTATGTTTTCCTTGAAATCAATGGGAATTTGAGATTATTCTTAGTGCTGAAGGCATTAGAATTGATAATGGATTGCAGTGAGGTGTAGAAGGAACTTTAAACGTTGGTGATCAAAGGTCATCTTGTGTGCTTCAGTGTGTACAGAAACAAACAGAATAATTTCAAAACTTTAAAACTGGGAAGTAGGAGAATAAGAAGTGACTAATAGTGGTTCAAAGAAGTGAAATCTGGTACTAGGGAATGTAAAACTGAAGATCTTTTGTTATTATTTTGGTGTTTGTATTGCACTGGTGTGGAATGGCCCAAAACACGTCTCAAAAAGGAATTTAGTGTCCTGAAGAACTTCAAACAAATGGTAAGAAGAAGGTCTGGCTAGGGGCACAATAGATGAGTTGATGAGGGCAGAAACATAATGTTAAATTTGTAACTGCCCTACTGGTCTTCCCGTATTTCAAATCTGTTTGTTGCTCTGGCAGTATGCTGAAAAAAATTGAAGGACGGTCTTCTAGAAATAATGTATGTTGAATAAGAAATAATTTGGTGAGATATTCCTCATTGTTGCTGCTGATCAGAAGCAACACGAAAATAATACAGACATCTGAGACTAGGGAATCCTTCCTGTGTTACCAAGCCCAAATCCTACAGGCCCTAGGTTGTATAATTCTTTAAACATCAGCTTAAATTGGTAATTCCCAGAGTCCATATCATGATCTTTATTATCTGATTCAGATCAGATTATGTGATCAAATCTGATTCGGAAAGACTGTGATGTGTATTGCTGGAGCTGCTCAGTTATGTTTCCATCCAGCTGTGCCAATTCCCAGTAGCTATCTTGTCCTTACATTTAGGGTGAGTATTTAATCTCCATTTTCAGCAAGGATGGTAATGTTAATTTAATTTTAGAGACATATTTAGGTTGCCCTTCATCTATGTATCAACCTCATTGTCATCTTATTTTATTTTTCCTTTATACAGCCAAAAAAGGTATTTTTCTCTTTGTTTTCATCGACGTTGCAGGATCCTGCTCATTTTGACAGTGATTTTCATTGTAGGGAACCCCTTTTTGACCTCATTTTGACAGCACTTTTCATTGACCACTCCATTTTTCCCTGTTCAATACGGGCTTTCCCTACTGGACAAATAACAAATCCTTAAGAATAATGACATCATCATAGATGAGCCTCATCCCTCAGACATATCCTGGAAGATCATGGGAGGGACATGAATGTCAGAGAACAGCATGAGGACACATAAAAACCATAATTTTCTGTTGAAATTTTTTCACTATTAATGATAAATCATTATGAAGGAAAATGAGAAAGGGTGTCTGGAAGGAAATACTTATTTGAGCTGGGGAGGAGCTATGCCACACTTCCCCTTTCAGTCTTTTATAAAAAAAAAAGTTCTGAGATATTTAATCAAAATCCTGAAATTTAAGTTTATTATGTCAAAGAAGTAAATTGTTGAATTCAGAACTTTCTGATTAACACAAAATTATTTTAAGTTTTTGGGTTCCTACATTTTCTGCATTCATACCTTTTTCCTCACTTTCAACTCCTTTTGTCGCTGGTTTCAGATATGATACAGCTACTTCCTTTCATCTGAACGGGAACAATGGAAGAAAAAGTGTATGAAAAAGTGATGGCAATTTTTTATTCTTATTTCCAGCTTTTCTGTGCCAGAATAATTCTTGTTACTGTATTAAATAGAATCTAAGTATTAAGACAGAGATCTGGAGGAAAAAAAAAGAAATGAGGAAACTGAAATGATTATTTTTGTCAATCTTTGGAAAAACGTGATAATTGAAAAAAAAATAAAACAGTGCTCATATTTGATGGACTTATTTCTTCAGAACAGTCTCTTATATTGACATAATGATGTCCACTGGAATTGAAACAACAGTGCCTACACAAGAGACTTTAATTGCATCAATTGAAAGTGAATCAATTTGGGCAGAGATGAACATAGGAAGATGGAAAAATAAATGGATTTTTTTTTTTTTTATAGTGAAATAAAGGGGAGGAAGCAAGGCAAACAACTTATGGCCCTGAAATACCATATTATAATATCTAGGAAACCATGACCAAAAGATGCTAATTTGTTTCAACTCACTCACTGTGAGGGTTTCCTTTGATCCTCCTGCCTTTCTTAGAGTGTGATGTTCTCACATTTTAATGCAGTATCATTTGACATTGAGATGCAGGGAAAATTGTCCAGTAAACAGCTTTCTTGTACTGATTCGGAGCTTGTGGGAAAGATTATAGCATGAGCTGGAGCCTGCCACAAGAGAAATGGATTATTACTCTGGGAACACTTACATCAAGGAGGGCCTTTTTACAGCTGAAAGAGGCAACCTTTTACAAAGAGCTGTGTTCTGTGAACTCCTTGTCAGCTTGCTGAAAGTGCTAACTCACTTACAGCATACAGGTCATTCCTCCCTAGAAACAGGAGAAAATCTTTAGCATGCTGTTTGTGACTTCTTCTCCTTGAGTGTAAAGATGTTTTCTACAAAATGACACCCTGTCAAAGAAAAACTAAAAATCAAATTTAATGAGACAGACAGTTTAGGGAGGCAGGAGAAAAGGGGTGGCTTAAAAGACATCAACACTACGTTCACTGTAGCTTAAGCTTTTGACAAACCAGCCCCCGTGGTTCAGAAAGGATGGGAGTGGTGGCATTTTCCGAATGAAATCCGGTTGTGATAAAACTCAGAGCTGGGTAACGAGGTCTCCCTGAGTTTCCCCAGCCCTGATATGCTGCTTCTCTTGCTCTTGGTTTCAGTGTTGCGATAAAATTAAAAGCCTCACAAGGGAATGTTTTTAATTTTGTTTTTGAAAGATTTTTTCTTTAAGTCAAAGAGAACTATAGAATAAATTATTACAAGGACATTAAAAGGATTCCATTTCCTTGAGCATACATATGCATTCTACTACAACATGTCCTCTCCCTCCCAGTGTAGCCATTGATCCACAGCTTTTATAATGAACTCTAATAACAACTCTATTACTGCAAGGCTTCTGATTGGCTCAGGCACCCACAAAATTAGCTACAAAGAAGCCAGCTTGTCAATATTAATTCCGCCACAGAGATTACTTGTTATGGTAGAACAAAGGTGTTTTGGCTCGGGCTGAACAACTTAACTCCTTGTCTCATAAAATTTAAGCTGCTATTGATCGCCTTCTTCTATTGTGCTCAAGGATTAAAAAAAACACGAGCGCTCGCGCACGCATGCAGACAGACACCAGTGTGCTGAATCACTCTGATGCATTCTCCTAAACCAGCAGCCCCCCCTTCCCTTCCCTCTCTGGATAGGAAGAATCATTCAGTAACATGAAGCAAATTAAATCAATGAATTCATCCTAGCAGATGGGTGCTTTAACAGTCAGTTAGCCTTTAGATAATTGAGGCGTTGACTCCGGAATCATAAAATGGATGGCTCGTTTGTACATTTTACTGAAATAGATCACCGAGGTTAAATAAATGAAATCCCATTTGTCAGCCGGTAATAAATGGCCTCCCCTTCTGCAAACAGCTCTGTTTGGCCTAATAAATACAGGGATGTTACAGTGCTCCTCCCTTGATAGGGTTATGGCTTAATGAAATGGTCTTTCCTCTGCTTGTTTTTGCCTCCTCCTGCACCGTGTGATAAGTAGCGAACCAACGAAGCTTGTAATTACAATCTTACAGAGAACCCAGCCAATCTGTATATAAATCTCACCATCCAATTACAAGATGTAATAATTTTGCAGTCAAGCTGGTAATGAGGTCTAATACTCATGCATGTGATAATCCCCCCTGGATGCTGACTCTATCAGATGTTAGCTTTGTAATTATACTGGCAGAAAATCATTATTTCATGTTCAGCAGAAAAATGAGGTTGGTGGGAAGTTAATTTTCTCTATGCTCTGTGAAGCATAGACAAAATTTTAATGATTTAATCATTATGGTTATCCCTTTTGCAATTGACCCGCGCTACTTCTGTAGAAACATTGGCACATTTAAAAGTCCCTGTTACCCGATAAAGCTTGCCAGGTATGCAGCTTTTAATGTAAGAATAACCGTATACAATTAAACTATTAACCTGCTTGATAGGGGAAGAATCAATAGTTTTTATGTTTTCATTATTTACACATAGGATCCAAGGAAATGTTTATGTCCAGTCTGTACTGCGATAAAAAAAGGCTCTTAAAGAAAGAAAAAAGAAAAATGCTATAATTAGGATGTAAGCCCTCAGAACAAAACAGCAGGTTCACAATGTTCACAATGGTATTGTAGCAGCTCAGTAATCTTTCGTTCCTTTCCAGTGTAAGAGACATTTGTAAGACGTTATACCACTGCACAGAGCTGATTATACAAATTCAGCATTTTTTCTGAAGAAATAGTTTAGAGGAATCACTTCTATACCTATATATTTTAATTGTTCTTTCTGTTCTCAAGTTTTTCTTGTTATTTCTGTTTGTCTAGCTTTCCAAAGGGAAGAACATGGAGTAGGAGAAATGTCACAACTCTGAGATGGGAGAATAGAATATTGCTATGATTTAACTCCAGAAGGTAGCTCAGCACCATGCAGCCACTTGCTTATGGTCCCCGCATGGGATAAAGGAGAGAATCAGAAGGGTAAAAGTGTGAGAACTTGTGCATTGAGATAAAAACATTTTGCTAGGTAAAGCAGAAGCTTTGTGTGCAAGCAAAGCAAAACAATGAATTCATTCAGTGCTTCCCATCATCAGGCAGATGTTCAGCCACTTCCAAGAAGCAGGGCTCATCACACATAATGGTTCCTTGCACTGACAAACATCATCAGTTTGAACATCTCCCCTTTCCTCCTTCTTTCCCCCAGTTTTTATTGTTCAGCATGACTTCATACAGTATGATACATCTCTTTGGTCAGTCTTGGTCAGGTGTTCTGGCTGTGTTCCCCCCCAGCTTCTTGTGCACTCTCAGCTTCTTGCTGGCAGAGCAGCATGAGAATTAGAAAAGTCCTTGGCTCTATGTAAACACTGCTCTGTACAAACTAAATACACTGTTGTGTCATTACTGTTATTTTAATCAAAAATAGAAAACACAGCATCGTACTACCCTTTATGAAGAAAATTAATCCTGTCTCATCCAAAACTATGAAAAAAATGAACGGTAGCATGACGCATCACTGCAGAGAGGTGAGTTGATGGGGCAAAAAGCATCACATATTGCAAGCTGGTAGCTTGCATGATATATATATGACATGATATATAAAAATAAATCCCCTCAAAAGATTCCAGGTAGGGCCAAGACAAAAACTGTGATCAACCTCTCTCTTTGCCCCTGTTCCTCTATTTTAGGTGTGAAGTCAAGGATCTGTTAAAGTTAATGAAAGTATTGTAACACATGTCATGTAGAGATTTCAACTAAAGACCAGAGGATGTTTCCAAATGGTACTTAAACACTTCCAAAGTTACTAATGTTTGTTAACTTTATTTTACTTCCTCTACCTTTTGATTTTATGGCTATAATGTTCACTTACTGTCTTACACTACATGTATATATATATACACGTGCGTGTGTATATAGTAAAATACATATCTGTATGTATGTACTCTTTATCTAAGACGAACATTTTCAAAATGATAACTAAATGTTATCTGCTGGAAATACTTTCACTGTTCCTTTTGAAAAAGCGGCAGGATTAAGACTTGTACTGTGCTCCAGCTGATGAGTTTCACTTGATTTTGACCTGGTATGTCTGGAGACTTACCCAACCTGAACCCAACTGGTATTGATGTATATAAACGTTTACCTCATATTTGATTCCTGCTAGGCTTAAGTATAATATAGAATTGAGCTTTTGTCTCAAGATAAAAGCAGTTATGGACAAGATCAAGGGAGTGAGTGTATAGGTACAACTTCTGAGACTTTGGGATGTGATTTGTTTCAACTAACCTCAGATTTATCTGTCGTTACCTAGATGGGTCATCTGGAGGCAATGAGCACACCTGGACTGCTGTCCAGTTATCCTGACTGAGGCATCTATCTTTGCATAAGGTGAGTTGTATCTCAGAAGTGTATTTTTGTCCACTGACAACGGAAGTGACATTTCAGAAGTAGGATTTCAGATATTGATGACTATCCTGTAAGCCTAAAAAATTATTTGAAATAAATTCTATCCTTACCTCCTTCAAGAGTACAACCCAAAGTGTCTCTGAAGAAGGCTTGGAGTCCATCATGTATAATGTATTAAATTCCTAATCTTGTGATTTAAAAAAAGTCAACTTGACAGACATGAATCCTGATCTAACTATGGTTCTCAGCCTTAAAAAAGGATTATTTTTTTAATGAGCCCTGTAACTCAAAGCACATATATATTTAGACAATTTATCAAACGTCTTAAGAAGAAAATCCTGACATTAGTTATGGTGGTTCCACTGGTACGCCATACATTTTCTTCCTGAAAAAGAAGGATGGTGATGAGGAATGCAGATGACCTAAAATTAATTAGTTATTAAGAAGCAGCAAAGACTAAGAGACTTGAAGAGGCACATAATGCAGTAGTCAAATGGACAGTCATTTGCTGACAGAACTATTGTGTGTAATGTATGTTAGATGAAGTAGTTTGAAATACTTAATGCTTTTCTGGATACAAAATAAATTTCAATTAGTTGGTGGAGAGATTAGTGTGTTACAGACAGCTAGATACAAAGTAAGTAAAAATACAAGTAAAATATTAGGCTAAGAATGATATGGACTAGAAAATACAAAATCTCATTTAAATCAAAGGCATTTCTTCTAAAATACTGTATTTCTCTCATGCCAGGTAGGTCAGGCTTGACGTCTTTTACAAAATTCATCATGAGTTTGCCATACTCTGTTTTGTTTTGTTTGTTTGATTGGTTGGTTTTGGTTTTGGGGTGTTTTTTTTTGTTTGTTTTGTTGTTGTTGTTGTTGTTGTTGTTGTTTTTAGAGATACTCTTACATTATGCTTTTTAGTAATGTTTCTAGATTTCATTAAAAGAACCAGCACAACAGATATAATAATATCAATATTTTCTGTAAGCAGTAACTCTGGTAGACTATGGCTTCCTAAAGATTAGTCCTGCGCTTTTTTTCTTTCCAAATGTAACCCTCCTTATCTGCCTCATCTGCTTGACACACCTATTTGGGGGGCAAGTAACAAAATGCTTGATGACTAGTCTGTAGCAAAGCATTTGCTGACTGGATGGCAAGTATGCATCAAATCAGCTATTTACAGTCTTGCATAATAGATATGGACACTGCTGTTTACCTGACTTTTCCTGGGAAAAGGCATCAATACAAAATGGCTGTATAAAATTGATGTAACTGGCTTTTCTGTTGGATATATTTTTTTTTCATACATAGTTGTGCAAAACTCTGTGAGATGTAGAGCTAAATCTGTAGTCCAGAACTCACGTCACAGAAAGATCTTAACTCTATTTAATGAGCTAGGCCACATTTTTCTCAATTAGATAGAATTAGGATTAAAAGTCAAGTGAATTTTACTGCTGGCTAGGGAAGAATTGTACAAGATTGTGTTTATGCAGCATAAATTAAGTTATAGACTTCAGGCAGAGACCTGCGAGTGTTTGGGTTAAAACATCAGATTTGAATTCAAGAGAAGAGTATTTTAGGTGTTGCACAAACATTGTGAATTTTTAGATGGTGGTTGTTAATTGGACTTCCTTCATTTTTGACACAGAGTATTGAAGATGTGAACTTGTCTTACAGGGCTATGACTAAATAGTGCTTTGCTACTCAGTGAGTTGAGAGAAGCAAAAATAGTAACTCAGCTTCTCACTTCAGCAAAATATTTCTGTCTCATCTTAATCTCTCTGAAAATAGCAGAGGAGTCATGCAAATATTGCCTATGTCTAAAAATCATCATGTCTATGCTTTTTTATATGGCTTGTGGTCCAGACAAGATCTCCTGGAGCTTTGTGATGTTCCTTCTAGTGCATCATGGCATAGAGAGACATGTCTGGAAAACTTCCAGCTGGTAACCGAACTGTCTATAAATAAGGCTGCTAGTTTGTTAAAATAGAGATTGTTTGTTGAGCTAAAGCAAACTTAAACAAAAAATGGGCCGTGACTGAGTCCTTGCATGTGATAAAATATCAAATAGAGAGGTTGTCCCCTTCTTAGTTGCTCTGAGCACAGTATTTGCTTGCATTCTTCAGCACAAACTGACTTTTCTCTTAACGGTTCTGCCCTTTCCCCTGAGCACTGTGATTCCCTGAACATCGGCTGTTTGGGATCCTTGCATCAAAGAAATACCTTTATTTACATCCAGCCATGTTGACATCCTAGTTCAATGTAAGCTTTCCCTTCAGAATACTGAACAGAAGCTGATAGAATGGTTCCCCTACCTTCCTGAGGGATCAGCATCTGTGGCTTCTCTGTGACAAGATTTTGCTTTGCACATCCACCTTGTCTCTGTTGTATGACTCTGATGTCTTGGGCCTAACTACGACCAAGCCACAGAGATGCAAACTTAGCTTACAAATTCTGGAAATTCTCTGTGAAGCAGCCTTTGATTTTTGCATGAGTTTACAAGAGATCAGGATAATTCTGTTTGAGCATAGGTAGAATTATATATTCCAGTGAACAAGCTAAATCATTGCAAGGATTCTCAGGCTCAACCTTGATTTCATTGAGCACCTTTTCACAGATGAACCCATCGATTCCTAGTATGTCTTGCACCAAACAGAAGAAAGTTTTGGAATGCGAGATGCCATTGAAACCTCATATGAAGGGGTTAATTTATAAAAAGGCGCTAGCTCTTAGTAGTTGCTAGGTAACATTGACCTTTTCCCAAAGGCTATGTTCAGCCAATGAGGATGTTTCAGCAGAGGTAATGATTCCGTCTGTGATTTACTCAATGAGTTTGTGGTCACCTATCCTGCTGGGAAGTTGAGAGGATATAGTTTTGAAACAAACTGTCATCTTCCACCTGTCCTACTGTTTCATTTCACATTTCTCCTTCTTCTTTTTTTCTTATTTCTATTAGAAATAAAAAAAAAAGGGGGGGGAGAAAAGCCTCAGTTTCTCTAACTTGCCTACGAAACCGTATCACTATAGTTGCAAAAACTCCAAGGCCTTCCCTGGAGACTGGGCACTAACAATGTGAACTCTTGTTTTGTGCTTGAGACTCTAGGCAATCCTGGATTATAATAGTAAATTCTTCTCTTCAGAGCAATTAAAAATAAAAGAAACCCATTTTCAAAATGACTACTGAAACCACTTCCATTTATGATGAGCAAGAACTTCATAAATCAATTAATTTTTAAGTAAAGTTTAGTTTTGTGAGCATTTTATCTTTTGAATTAGGATCACTGCTTAATCACTGTTTAGGGTTTTCAGGTTTTTGGTTTTTTTTTTAAAGAAAATAATAAAAAAAAGATTGCTCAAAAATGTGTATTTTTTTAAGTCCACACTCAAATGATTTTTAAGTTGATTAGGAAAAAAACCGTTCATACATACAAGCAGTATGTTTAGGTCTGTGACTTAAAAATTCCTTTTTTTTTTTTCAAAATAAACATTTCTACATGGAAAAAGGTGCATAGACTTCATCCTTATAGGCCAGGGTAACTTACATGACAACTTGTTAAATCGATTTTATGCTTCTTTTAGATCTGCTATTCAATTTTTTAAAGTGCAGATACCATGGCAACCCCCTCTCTCATATGGAACGTATGCTGCTTTAGAGATAAAGAGCAAGTACATGCAAAGATGGAACAGGATGACATGTAAACTTTTTTTTTTTAATATTCACACTTCCTTGGATGAAAAATTATGCTAGAAAAACATCTTTTCTGTCAGCTGTAATATATTTTATTAAACAATCACATTTTATACTATGCAATTAATAAATATCTAGCTCCTTGTGTAAATGTTATAGAGGGAAATTGCACCCTATGGTTTTTTGATGTATATGTGCATGTAGATGGATATATATAGAGAGGGAAAGAATTATTCATATGTTTACATTTGTTTTAATCTATAATAACTCCCTAAAGACTGATGCTAACATCTGTACCTTTACTTATTTTTTCATCATTCCTTTATTGTAGAACAGTTTCATTTGTTTTTGTTGTGCTTTGTTTTTGGGGGGGGTTTGTTTTTGGTTATTGTCATTTTACTTTAATTTTTTGAGATAGCTGCATGGTTGCTAGGACTAATTATTTTTAAAAGACAAAACATGGATGAAGCATCAGTTCTGAGAAAAAGCATGAGAATCTGTACTTAGCTATCTTGGTGGTTATTTAAATAGTCTGAATCAGAATTTTCAAAATCAGAATGGTACATTAGTTTTCTCAATTATGTATTTTTTTATAAAGAATTGCCTTTCAGAGGAGACTGCTGTGGCATAATATTTTTGAAGATCTGGTGTTTTATTTGAGTTGCTTTAGAAAGAGTTGTATTTAGGTTTTGAGTTATTGGTTGTAGGATACAACAAATTTGAAAACTGAATGAGGAAATTTCCATTTCTTCTTATCAAAATTCCATTTCTTTCTGTTTTCCATACCTTGATTAGAGATAGGTTATGCTTGAAACGTTAACGTCTTGCTGCTTTTTTATGTTTGTATTTAAGCCTGGTGCTGTAATGAAAGAAAAAAACTGAAGTAGTTGTAACCCTGGATGGGTTAGTTTAAGAAAGGAATTAAAATATTTTCAGGATTTTGAAGCATATCACTTAATCTGAAAACATTGCTTTTAGATTGCCTCAGTTTTGTCATTCTCACCTGCAAAAGCCCAAGAGATTTTCCTCTTATACTGTCTTCTTATCATTTATATAGACGACTTTCACATGCTTGAAACACCGGAGGAAGACAAGTTGTAGGGCCTAAAGTGCCTTTTCCAATTTAAACATCATTAGTACTGGCATCTGAATATCTTCTAAAATGTCATTTAAATCAAGTAAACATGTATGTGTCATCCCTTTCATGTTTAAATACTTTATTTTACTGCTCTGCTATTTGGTCATTGTTACCCATTTCCATCAGCCTGTTTTCCAGTCATTGTTTTTACTTGTTGGCATTAAATTTTGCTAACTTAAATTTCTTTTTACATACTTTAATAAGTCTGAAAGCTTAGTTTGTTTTTCGACATGATCACTAAAGTCCAAATTTGGTGTGTCAAATGTGCTTATGGATGCAAATCTCACAGGAGCATACTCTCATGAGATGCTGTGTAGAAATACCAAATGGAGATATGGGCTTTTCTTTCTTTTTATTCACACCTTGCTGATTGGAGCATCTGAACCAACTTCCATTAAAATCAGGAATCACACTGAAGGTATTAGGATGTATGGCAGACATCCAAGAATCACAGGAATTCACAGTGGAAACTCCAAAATCACGAAAATTGCTATGAAAAAAATCATCCTGTTTCTCTGAATTATAAATAAATCTCCGTTCATGTTTGAGGGGCTTGGATACTGGAGTTCATGTTCACAATGGTTTTCCTTTGTTGAAATCAATTTGCCTATACTTACCAATTTAACAAGAAACTAATGTGATGGTGAGAAAAAGCATGGCATATTGGGATGTTCCTTTGAGTGCTATTCCCTCAGGCAGCTGCTGGAGAGTACTGAAGAGAGGCTAAATCAACATTGCCTCCTTTTTTTTTTCTTCCCTTTCCCAGAGACCAAATGCATAACCTCTGTGATGCAAATTACACTTAAGCAGCTCTGGGGACTGAATATGGATTGGTGCTTTGGTAAACCTGGCCCTCTTTACTTGGCCACAGAACTGTGGCCAACTGTAATACACATGATTGTTTACAGATAAGCATTGAGTTTGCTTTATAATTCTTAATGACAGATCTGAATTAATTTGCTCTTCATTTTTTTTCCTGAAATTATTACTTTCAAAGTGGGTAGCAGTAGCAGTACTGAAAACTAAGATAACAGAAATGCGCATTACCCAACTCATTCTAATTTGAATATTGCACATTGAAGGGTTAACTCCAATCAAAGTATATTTATCAAAATTCACTTCGGACAAACACATTTATAAATATTTTTAGTTTATCTGCTAGCTTCCCACCTCTGAGTTCATCATGGATTAGAAATATTAAAAAGTACATTTTGCATATGATTTTGAATAATGATACCTTCAAGACAATGCATGAAGTACAGAAATCTGCAGGTCTCAAAGGTGTATTTGTTAGGTATCAGCAATTATTCTGAGTTAATTTTGTAATTGAGCTATTTGAGGAATTAAATGGACTGCAAATTGTAAGGGAAATGTATTTTTATTCATACATTTCAGCAAATTATCAGGATATAACAGTAACAATAAAGTATATATTGAGAGATTGTAGACATATTTCAGTTGTACTTTAAAACATTTTTTTTGCTAACATTAATTTTCACTTATGGGAAATAGTCTTATTACAGGTATTCCATACATTTAAAAAAATTAGGTTAAAAATACAATTTTTTTATTATTATATTTAATAACAGTTTTCTCGACAATATTATATCAACTGTAGCAATTTGTTAAGTAATTCTTTTAATTATTTTCACAGAATTTATTTTTGCATTAAAGAAATATTTTCTCAAACTAGACCAGTGTTCCCTTCTCAGACAAATAACTAAATAAGCTCTCAGCTTTTGATTCAAGGCAAAAAAAAGCAAAGTACAGGTTTCAAGTAAAAAGGCACTTCAGCAAATTTCCTGATGGGCTTGGCGTATTTTCATCTTGGTACTGGCGCTACTAATAATTCTTGTATAATTGTATTTTATTTTGAGGAAAGACCCAGAAGTTAAAAAACACACACAAAAAAATCAAACAAAAACACCTCCCTCTCCCCAAATACTGTTGAAGAAGTTTTGCATTTGGGTATGTGCGTAACATAAACTGGTGCAATATTTTTCTTTATTTCAGTAAGGCTTCTCTGTGTATGTGTAAGTGAAGAAATAGCACTTTGAATAAAATACATGCTTTAAAAAAAAAATTACTAAAGGAAGCATATATATATATATTTTTCAGAACGTGCCATGTGAAAGGTTATTAAAATTATTTTTTTGCCTCTGTCATTATATGTTCTGTAAAATATGATTCCCAGTAATGCCAGTTACATGTTATCCTTTACGCAGGCAATCTGAATATTGTTTAGTTCTATTCTATTAAATCTAATTTTATAAATGAAAATGAAGGGTAAATAAGAGTAATTTAATTATCCAGCACATTATATGTTTAATGGCAGTAAAACAGTGATTTGAAATATATCTTCTTCAAATTTAAGATTCAAGATTTATTTTTAAATGAAAGCTTGAATAAGCCTCAGATTTAGGAAGTGAGCATGAAAAAAACTTTCAAAAAACATACATGTTCCCATTAACTATCATTTAGATGTTGTCAATCAAATCCGTTTGCATCTGTTACTGATGCCATGTGAAATTTATTTATTTAAACTTTCAGTCACACATGGAAAGTTTTGCAGATGGTGTCTCTTCTCATCTATTTTTTCCAATTTCCCCCCCCAAACTCCAGTTCTTACTCTATCAACCCCCCAATTTGATTCCTCCTTCTTTTAAAAAAATAGATCTAATCAGTAGCATGTTAAACAAGAGGGGATCTTTTATGTATTCTGTGTTAGGACAAGGAAAGCATCGCTGTAGATCACTAGAATAAACAACTCAGGCTGATTCAATTACAATGCCTGGGCCAGGCTTTTATCTGCTGGTGACATCATTTCAATCAAAATGTAAAATAATACAATCCAATAGATGCAAGAGGGAGAGATAGGACACAGACTGCTGCACTTAGTCATTTAATAAAAAAAGTGGAAGAAAGCTCTTTCTGACAGGCTGCTAGGACTTCCATTTCCAAAACTCTATTACCTTGTATAATAGTATTCAAAAGAATTGAATGCAGGAAATTGTCTATTACTTTTTATTAGTAGAAGCTGTTATGTAGGATACAGCCTACTGCACTGTTTTTTCTTTGTTCCTTTAATTAACAAAAGCATGAAATCCTTCTACTGGCAAGCACTCATTCCAAAGCTGCTGTTGCCTTCTGTTTTTACTGAATAGGTGTTTTTTTTTTCTTTTCTTTGAATGTCTTTTTTTTATATACTAAAAAAGTAATTTTTTTTTCAAGTCACTGTAATCTAAAGTCTATCATTCACCTTAATGGGCTAGGAGAGGGTAGAATGCAGATACATTTCCATAGTCACTGAACCTTTTTTATAAGAAACTTTTGCATTTGAGGGAGGCTCAGATTGTAACCATGTGTAGTTTAGTGCCAGTCTTCCAGCTGTTTCCCTTACCAGCTGAAATTTGCTTTTACTTAATTTATTATCATAGAAAAAAGATAAATTGATACCTATTGATTTGATTGATGCACAGCACAAAGAAACATATTCTTCCTTTGAGCCATACCCTTGATCCTGTGAGACTGTCTGTGACAACATAGAACAGGACTTTGTAAGTATCACCAATCTGGTTGCCCTACACAATTCTCTTAAATTTTACCAGAGTAGAACTAGTATACTTGAGATATCAATTCAATGAGATATAGTTAAACTGACTTTATATTTTGGGTGTAATATCTTAGAAAGCAGATGTAAAGAGTAGAGCACTAATGTACACTCAGAAACATTATATTTCATTGATTTTAATGATTAATTACATATATAATTCAAGCTTATAAGTATCTTAGTAACTTCATTTAATTATAACTTACATACTGGATGGTGAACAGATTGTGTCTAGTGGCTATCTTCAGATGCTGACCAAAGAGATAAAACTCCTTCAATGGATAATGGATTTTATCACTATTTGTTTTACTAATGCAATTTATTTATTCTTTTTTTTTTTTTTGTCATTTACTGGGAGCGAATAGTCCATACATTTTTCAAAGACTTAACAGTCTTTAAAGAGATGTTTGCATTGCATTGTCTTTTGCCAAAAAAGAGATTTCTGCCATTTAGGATGACATTATTACTCCAAGTATGTGGTAACCTTCTTCTGATATCTGATACATATGAAGTGAAAAACTACTATATTGGGAATGAACTAACAACTAATGTAATTGCTGAATAATTCTAATTCTCTCTTTCCAAACCATAAGGTATATTTCTTTTTTTTTTAATTCATATTTTATAGGATTTACATCATGCTTGCCAGCATTCATGTGCTGTTACAGTAGGCTGGCATGTGCTGTTCCAGCAGTTAGGAATAGTGGTCAGAAACTGACCACCTGTGTTAGACACACACCACCTAAACAAATATAGACTACTGGCTTAGACAAGTGTATCTAAAAAAAATGTAAATTAATCATCTAAACTCCATCTCCTCAAGCTGGTGAAGGGGTAAGAGCTCAAAGAGGGAAGGGTGCCATTGTTTCATATAGCCCAATCTAGACATCATGTGGACTATTAATGCCTCTGTAATTTGGGTGCTTGAGCTGAAGTTGCATATTGAGTTATTCAGCCCATCTTATCCTTCCTGACAGTAGTCCCGACTCCTCTTGTAGGATGAAAGATGGACCAGTCCTAGCCTTAACACTGTTCTATGGTAAGGGTCTTTTTCAGGAAGGTGAATGCTATGGATTTCAACTACTGTAGGTTGAGGGAATATCTAGAAGTCTGTTACTGGAAAAGAATGGTATTTTACCATGTCTGTGACATGCTTTTGAGCACCGGACCCGGTTGGATTAAGTGTATTAGGAGAGATCTTTGTGCATGTCAGAACAGAAAAAGTTACATATGTCTTTGACCATCTCTCAGTCCCATTGCAAACTAAGATATATATTGGCTTAGAAAAAGGATATGTGTTTGCATGACTGTTTCAGTGTTTAGGAAGCTCTGTCATCCAAAAATGGAGATGTAGGCTCTCTTGGACCTAACGCTGGAGACCAGTTTCAGTTATTGTCAAATTCACTGGGCCTTCATCTCAATTTGGGTAGAATTCAGATTCATTCTGTACTTTAAAGGCAAGTTTTAACCTAAAATTTGCGTATCTCAAATTCTATTAGCCAGACAGAAGTAGATCTTTTTCTAGAGTATCTGTCGTATTCAACCACAAATTGATTTTTCACCTTAAGTTACCATAAAAATGCTGTGTGAGAATTCCATGCATACCTCATCCAAATATATCATTTAAACTTACGTAGTTGAGCCCTTTTACAGTCATGTTTCTTCATAGGAAAATACGCCAGGAAGAAAAGCAAATGGAAGAATCTAAGAACTGAAATCCAGAACTGGCCTTTGAAAGTAGAATTTCTGATGTGTCATTAAATTAGAGTTGAGCAATGTAGACTTCTTGGACTTTTGTCTTTAGTCATCATCCATAAGTTTCCAGTTTATAATGAAACATTCTTTTCCTATAACTTCAAAATAAAACAAAATACATTAGGCGCATGAATTTAAATAAAAAAAAAAAAGAAATGAGACAGAATTTGGTGGTTCTGATTCTCAAGAAACTCTAACAAAAGCAAGGAGTACAGAAGTCAGCTTTTCTTCAAGATGCTCCTCTGTTGTACTGTGTCAGTGTACCTTAAACTGTACACATCTCTGCCAAATTCCAAGAATTTTTGCCTTGTTTTCAGTTCCTCTTGGTTTCTCCCTTCCTCCCTGGAGCCAGATCTTGATTTTCTGATTTCAGCCTGATGTTTTTGTTCTCCTGCAATTTCTTGATTCCCCCAAGCTCTGTTCCACTGGAAGAACAGACATACTATTTCTAAATCTGAACGTTGTGTCCTACCTGGAGACTGTTTCAAGGTCTAGCCAGAAATGACAGCAGTGTTTTTAATAGTTTTTACTCTTCCGTGCCTAGTTATTAGTATACTTTGAAAGTACTTGAAGTAGTTGATATAAATTTGAAAGACTAAACATACTGTAAGCATTTTTTTATTGAAAATTTTATTTTTTATTGTAGATCTTAATATGTTTGATGCTTTTTTTATGATTCTATTTCAACACATCTGATTGAACACCACTCTCCCTCCAGCAATTTGGATATCAATTGTTAGCTTTGTATTTTTTTTAATTACTATAATAGGAAAGCGTGCTTCAGTAGCAAAATCCTGACTTGCTAAAGGCTAGCTAAGCATTGAATCTAGTCACCTGACAGCTTGCTTAGAAATCTTGATATTCCTGTACTGCAGAATCATAAAATCACCAAGGTTGGAGAAAACCTCCAGGATCATCTAGTCCAACCATCAACCTACCACCAGTATTTCTCCACTAAACCATGTCCCTTAGTACATCATCTAACCATTTCTTGAACATCTCCAGAGGTGGTGACTCCACCACCTCCCTGGGCAGCTCGCTCCAGTGCTTCACTGCTCTTTCGGAGAAAAAAATTTTCCTAATGTCCAACCTGAACCTCCCCTGGCATAATTTGAGGCCAGTCCTTCTAGTCCTGTCACTAGTTACACTGGAGAAGAGGCCATCACCCACAATGCCACAACCTCCTTTCAGGTAGTTGCAAAGCAGAGAAAGCTCTCCCCTGAGCCTCCTCTTCTCCAGACTGAACAATCCCAGCTCCCTCAGCTGCTCCCCATCAGACTTGTGCTCCCCTTGCAGCTTCATTTCTCTTCTCTGGACACACTCCAGAGCCTCAATGTCTTTCTTGTAGTGAGAGGCCTAAAACTGAACACAGTACTTGAAGAGCAGCCTGACCAGTGCTGAGTACAGAGGGAGGAGCACTTCCTTGCTCCTGCTGGCAAGACTGTCTTTCAGTGAAGGATGATGTGCAGTGTTCTGGGTGAAACAGTATGTATAAGTGCATCAGTGTAATCAAAATTTTTGACTATTTAAAGTAGGTTCACAAAGTTTCAGACTTGTGCATGCAGGGAACAAACAAGAACAGGATTTTTTTTTTTTTAAAGTTTCGCTCTTACTCTGCATATAAGTTAGGGAAGTTTATAACCTGCAAAGCAGATAATATATACTTTCGGTTGCTAACCCTCCATTTCAGTATGATCTTAACCTCAGTCATGCTCCATTGCACATGCGTTTTAGGTGAGCAGGATGCGTGGTCAGAAAGATTTATCAGAAAAAGCTTAAACAGGGATGTATAGTACTCTGTATCTTGTGATATGTTGTTCCTACTATATGAAGTGTACATGTTAGACTTGTACATGAGAAAGTACTATTGGTCCACTGATTAATGTGAACTTTGCAACTATGGAGGTTTAAACTGAATTCTATGCAGTCCATACACAATCAGACTTAGGCACCAAATGAGATACTGGGAATGAATTTAAGCCTGTTGATCCCAAACTGAAATTATAAATCCTGTCTCATCTGCTGCCTACTCTATGAGCATGTCAGCTCCCAGGCATCTTGTCTTGTTTTATTGTCCCAGGAGTGTCCCAGGCTTGATTAATAAGAGCAGTTTAGACCATCTGGGAACTTGAAAGTAGGGGCAGCTACTACCTTCCTTGACAGTTTGGCTGGAGAAGGACATAGTTAACAAAGCAGTTTCTGAATATGCCCAAATCACCAGGAGGTCACACTGAAATGCCTTCACTGCTGATGGGGTTATCTCTAGGAGTAGATAAAGCAGACAGTTTTCTGGAACAGCAACATGGATGTAGCTCGTTTGGCTGCTGTCACTGCTCCTACAGAGAGGGTAAGAGCAAGTGCGAGAGACGCTGCTTCAGGAGGGGATCCATACCCAGGCACTGCAGTTATGTCTTTCATAAGTGCAGATGAGAGAGGAAACATGAACAGCCCACTAATTCTCAGTCCTGGCTAAGCTGCTCCGCTACCCTTCTGTGCTCTTATGGCAGGCAAAATTCCATCTTTTTTGGCATTACTGAGAAGCCTGATCTAGCTCTGAACTGCCTGAAACACAGCATTTGTGGAAGAAACAGACCTAGGGGTGTTGGTTGATGCTCAGCTGAACATGAGCAAGCAGTGTGCCCAGGTGGCTAGGAAAGCCAAAGGCATCCTGGCCTGTATCAGAAATAGTGTTGCCAGCAGGAGCGGAGGAATGATCATCCCCCTGTATTTGGCACTGGTGAGGCCACACCTCAAGTACTGTGCTCAGTTTCGGACCCCTCTTTACAAGAAAGACACTGAGGCCCTGGAGCATGTTCACAGAAGGGCAACAAAGCTGTGAGGGGTCTGGAGCACAAGTCTGATGGGGAGCAGCTGAGGGAGCTGGGATTGTTCAGTCTGGAGAAGAGGAGGCTCAGGGGAGAGCTTACTGCGCTTTGCAACTACCTGAAAGGAGGTTGTGGCATGGTGGGTGTTGGCCTCTTCTCCAGTGTAACTAGTGACAGGACGAGAAGGACTGGCCTCAAATTATGCCAGGGGAGGTTCAGGTTGGATGTTTGGAAAATTTTTTTCTCCGAAGGAGTGTGAGGCACTTTATTTCTTATAAAGACAACTGCTCTTTAATATGCATCCTTCCTTCTTTAAGCTGTTCCAGATGGGATGTGACAGTTTAGAGAGAAGATGGATCAATAAACTTCCTAAACAGAAAAAATATCTAGAGAACCATGCAGAAGCCAAACTTTTTGGAGGGCTTTGTGTGAGTAGTTAAAATGTCTCCTTTTGGATTCAGGGCTTTGTGGGAAGCTCAGTTAAACCATCATGGTGTCTGTGAGTGATTGTCTCATAGGATAAAAGGGTTGTGGTTGAAATGGAAGTGTATGGCATTGCTGTCTTTGCATTGCTATACACACATTTGAAATGTAAATATTCTCACTTAACAAATACTTTGATTATGGCATTAATCTTTATTATATTGAGACTGTTCAAGTTATTTTAAACAGGTAAATACACAAAATTTTAAAACCATTTCAACATGTACAAAACCTATAATAAGATGAATTCAACTTGGTAAGACTAATGCCAGAATGATCAATAATGGCATGCCTAAAGACAGACATTTATCCTGTCATTCCACATAAGGAGAAATCTTCAAGCAGCACAAAATAAACTGCTTGCCACTTTATCTGCTGGTGCTGTTAAGAGGAACTGAAACCCTGCATAAAACTGGATCTGTCCCTTGGCACTTATCCCAGTTAAGAAGGCATGTCATTTGTTAATGTGCCAATAAAATTGATTCTATGATATTTTTCCTCCCAGAATTTTTCATTGATGAAAGAATTCTTCAGCCAATAATCTTGCTTAAAATTATATCATGGAATAAAATTCTCTTTTTTACTGAGCTGCTTGCATTATAGAGCTGGGAATACTACAAGACATCACTGAAGAATTTACCTTTTTCTCGACTGAGTCAAACTTGTTTGTTAAAGGATAAACTACTAAATATATACTATTCCTTTTGAAGCAAAATGCAGTTTCCTTCTTATAACGACTTTTATTTGATGTCTTAATAGGAGAGACTCCTCAGCTGTAACTCCTGATACACAGCTTGTTGCAGACTTCCTTGAAAAATAAATGTAAGGTTTGATGAGCTGATGAGCTAGAGTTTAAAAAATTAATTTAAGCCAATTTAGGTTCCGTTTTCTAGTTTGATTTCACCATAGTGTATATTCCATTTCAAATTATAATCTAGTGTGAATTAGAACTTGATTTATACATTTTTCCCCACAACATTTTAGTGAAGACAGTAAAGGCATACTGCTTTTTTTCTCATTCTACTTCTTTACTGAAGCTGCTTAAGCAAAGGAGATACAACAAATCCACTTAGGATTACGTTGAAAAACATCTCTGCTTTTAATATTAACCAGATTTTTACTGCTAAGTTTTGCTGGCAAATCTCTGAAAGTTTCAGCTTGCAACTTAGCCGGATCACTTAAACCTACAATGCTGGCTTTGCAGTCTTGCAAGAACGTCTGTTTTTAATTTTAATGCTATCTCTTCTGGTCCTAAAACACTAGTGGTTCAGGAGATTTCTCAGAATGTAAAAGGGCCTTAGTTTTAACTCCAAAACTAAATGAAGATCAGGAGGACATACCTCAATGTCGTATCTTTTGTGATAGTATTTTCAGAGAATGTATTCTGTGTAAATTGACAGGCCAACAGCTGGATGTCCATGTCACTGTTACTTTCCTATTACTTCAGTGAAACCTGACAACATAGTACATTTGTGCATTACACTTCTCATTGTGCTGTTATTTGGGTGTAACTTGTGTACAGTGGTGTACTTCTATGTTGAAAAATATTGAACGGTATTAATGTGTCTGGTAGCATCCTCTTACTTTCCTTTGATGGTAAACTGAAGTATTTGGGAGGAAAATGTATTGAGCTGATCTAGGTGGTTTGTTTTTTTTTTTAAAATTATCAATTTCGCAACCAGATGATGACTATCAGGTAAAGAAAGGACTAGTTAGACATCTATTTTTAAAATTGGTTCATCTTTTTATGTGCAGGTGTTAATAATGGCATTGTGTACGTCTGCTCAATGAAAAACAAAACAGATATGAATTTACTCTGGTTATCACAAAAATGAAAGCAAGTATTTCAGTAGCAAAGCTAACCGCTGTCTTATGTTTTCAGAAGCTTCCTGACTTGATATTATTATATTTCAACCTTCTATAAAATTGTCTACCAAAATAAATCCATCAATTTTTCTATCCACAGTCCAACCCCCAAAATAATCATGTACTTATTCCATAGTTGCTACTAGCTTCATGGATAATGACCTTGCAATTCACAGGTCCCTGTAGATAAAAAGCAAGTTAGTGTATCCATTGTTTTACTTGAATATTTGTAAACAAAACTTTTAATTAAGTAGGTTTTTAAGTGGCATTTGTCTTACTTGCACTGTTATGTACATTGACCATATTATGGTTTATGTATCTATTCTTAGTACACTCACATCTAAAATAATTTCTTTATTGCACTTTCAGTTCTTTTGTTTCTTTTAATTGTTTTCCATTTTTTTCTTAATTTTTAAACAAAAAAGTTCATTTGAAAACAAAAGTTGGACACAATTTTAATTTCAGTGTATATGTACAAATATTTTCAGCGTATTCAGAAATTTACATTTTAAAAAATGTTGGCATGAAATAAAAAATTCTACTTTCTCCCTTTTTAATCTGCAGCTATTGGCCAAATTTTCATAAGGCTTATGAATAACTTTGTTTCTTGAGATTTTTTTCCTGTGGAAAACATATATGTACTTTTTAAAAATTTTTCATCTTAAATTCCAGTAGTCCATGGGACATACTTAGTATCAAATGCTCAAAATGTTACAGAGAGCTGATGATACCATAAGTTTTTATGATAAATACTAACTTTCCTTTATGCTATAACATTCATGAAACAATTTGATAGTTTTCAAATATACTGGTAATCTCTTATTACCTGCTGACATATATGAGAATATAACTGTTTTTTGTGACATCATGTGTTTGTTATTTCCTACTGATAATGTACTTATTTTTGTTCATTTAAGTCAGAAGGCATAACTGCTCACTTTCCACTTTCTTGTCAGGGAAAAAAGACTAATCACAGGTTAAAGAAGTGCAATTAATGGATATATATATATATATATTTTAATCTATGAAATTTTCTGTATGTGTGTGAAAACTTGTTGAAGTTGTAGACGATTACAAGGAAAAACACATCAAAACACCTTTGTCAGTTGCATGAATTTGTTGTTTTTCATTATTCCTGTGATTTATAGAGATTCTTTGTGGTTAACATTTCATGATAATTATCAAGGTATCATAATGCACCTTATGAATCTCTATTAATAGCAGGTGAGAAAAAAATGTATTTAAAAAATTTATGTAAATTGAGGACCACTCCATAATTCTGTCCACTTCCATCCGTCAGCTTTTAATTGTGTACTGCAGCTTGTGTATTCAAGTCTTTCACATTATGTCTTTTTTTTTTTTTTTTTTTTTTTGAGACTAGTGTTTATTCGTATGACTAACTGCAAAGGTGGATGGGTAAAATGGAAAAGAAAGGTGGGATCATGTTTTCCTCTTCTGTCTCTCTGTCTCTCTGTCTCTCTCTCTCTCTCTCTCTACTCTCCCCCTCTTTTCTAAACAAGCTAAGAGTTTTTATAATTCATCACCTGGCTGACAGATGAGTTCTGCTGGAGAATATTAGAAAATGTCTCAAATCTCATATATATGCTAATGGTATGCTGAGACTGGTTGGTGGTATGCCGGAGTTTTTAATCTGTCTCGACCAGTGTGGAAAGTGGAGGAGACAAGTCATTGCACTCGACAATTTATGATCAAACAACTGAATTGTAAAGGAAGAAGGACATGCAGAAAAGGAGAGTAATTTTCTGATTTAACAGCGTTGTTACTACAAATAAAGAAATCTTGATTTTGACTGCACTCGACATTAAATGAGTTTCCTGTGTCCTGCTCTGAATTTTTCATTTCCAGATTTGTATAAAGCACCCTGCTTAGATACAAGTGACAGATAAGGAGACGATTGCATATGGAAATCAAATGTGTATAATAAAGCCATCTTCTGTTTATTAAATAAACACATGTAGATGACTTCTGTGGAGAATGCACTGATAATTCTTCATTGTGTTCTAGTTTTTTTTTGCAAGTCACAAAGAATCTTATTTAACAACCACGAATGACTAGATGCATGCTTTTCTGTTTATTACCTTATAACAAACCAGGTAGTCTAATATATGGCATTTATAAACATTTTATTCTGATTCTTTAGTCCAAGCTTTTGCTGTAACAGTACAATATATTAGTGTTCATATTACTAGAGTTCTGGAAGCTGCATCAGTGCATTAATATTTAGTGAATGTTAGGTTTTCATGATAGAAATGTTGAAGATTAGCAAGACAATACATGCACTATTGTAAAATGGAACTCCAGGAGAAATGAAGTATGACATCTGGAATTTTTGTCTTCAGAAAAATAATATTGTACAACCAAAACTAAGAAAAGACTATAGGGTCTGCAGTTATCTTAGTAGTGATTTCTGATTCAGTGATTTAAACCTTCATTTCAGATGTAAGAAACACTTGAAGATCACTGCAGGATATATTTCCACTTCTGTTTCTCAGTTTCTTTCTTTCTTTTTTTTTTTTTTTTAAGATATAATCTTTCTATAAATTTCTATGATATAGTGCAGTTTTGTTTGTCATTATAAATGCAGGTTGCTTTTTCTGAAAGCCTCACCTTGTGATTGAGGTGTTTATAGGCATTTTAAAGTAAAAGAAAAAATGCTTTTATTTACCTTCTACGTCTGGAGAATTTAGTTCAGATTTAGATTTTGGTTCATGTTATTTTGAGAATAAAAAAGGAGAATCAGTAATGTCCAGACAACAGTGAACTGTATTTAGTGAAAATTATTGGTCACATCAGGGGAGGTCTGGAATCAGTAGCTCTCTCAGGCTTTGCTGAGAAGGGCATGATATTGCATTCAGTTCTTTCATGTATTTATCAATACCAGTAGTTGGTACTAGGTAGGTTTTGGACTGTGAGCATTTGTTTCTCAAATTGTCATCGCCATCATCCATTAGTTTTGCTTGAACTCTGCTTTGATGTTTTACTTTTGAAAAGAGAAAACAAACCAACACGCCAAAAGCAAAGCACACCCATTGCCTGCCATGTATGGACAGCTAAATGAGAGCAGAGTTCTGAAATACTAGTTCAGACTTCCAAAACACCAGGCAGCCTCTCTGCATGGGGTAACTGTAACACGAGCTTTGGCATAAGTTTATCAGAAAATCCACATAGATTTCTTACTGTGCATGGAAGTGATTGCTGTGCATGGAAGTGATTGTTGTGCATGGAAGTGCATGACCAGTTCAAACAAGACTAGATAAGCTGTGTTGCAAAGCCATATGGCTTAGTTTAAAAAGCACAAAGAGGAAGTCTTTGATGATGGCCTTTGATCATGGTTAACCTTCAATGAAGTGGTGGGCTAATGTAGGTAAAAAGGTGTCAGAATCAAAGCAACTAGGGGATGATAGGAGTCTACTAAAAGGATTTTGGAGAGGACCCTGGTATACAGATGGTGGCTTGATAAGGAAGAAAAGACCATAGCAACTTGAGAACCAGTGGAGAAGACCAAATTGTGGCAGAAACTATGCCTGAATGCAGAATCTGTAAGGTGTATGTTATCCTTCAGTGAGTTTCTGACAGCATTTACATATGCATGAAGGGACATCTTATTTTGTTCATGAAAAAAAAAAAAAGGTGTGAAAGCCTGAAATGCAGCTAGAAATGTGGGTAGAATATAGAACTGTTTTTGAGGATGACAGATGAGATGAATGGAAAGGAAAGAGCAGGTGTATATCTGGAGTTGCAGGTGGCTTGATTGTCAGATGCTGAGATGAAAAGGAGACCTCCAGAAGTATATGAAAATCAGGACAAGACAGAGGAAGATACCGGTATGCAAAGAAAGATAAAGCTGTGGAAGGAGTTTGATCCGTGGAAAGAATAGTGAGATGCAACAGCTAGAGATGGAAAACTGAGTGTCAAGAAAGAAGAGATGAAGTAAATGGTAACAGCAGGGACTAGAGGCTGAAGAACAGAAGAGTGAACTGACAGGTGGAAAGCAGAAAGGAAGCAAGGCAGCCTCAGATTGCTCTGAAAGGCAGTCTTTTTCATAAGAAGTACTATGAGACTGGTCATCAGAGTGGACTAAAAAACAGCCTTGTGTAAAGCCTGTGCAAGCATAATGATGTGAGGGGTAAGCATGAGGGTGAAGGTCATTCTGAACAGGATGGGAAAGAATCCTTTGTTTTTCTGCCATGTGAATGTAAGAATTCTTGTAAGAGGCCTCATAAGAATCCTGCTTGAGTGTATCAAAGAGTATTGTGCCTGATGGGCAAAGATGTTCAAAGATCTTTGTTGGAATTATTCTGCTTCCAAGACCAAGAGAGCAAATGTTTGGGAAGATAATGAGTATTATCAGAACTGGTGAAAGCACTAGTGGAAGGTTTGTGATATTTGCCTGCTTAAGTACCTGACAAATAACCTTTGTGTTTTGGCTAACCTAACTGATTAGCAAATGGATGGTAAAGAGGAAGTAAATACTATGAGAATAATAGCGAAGCAGACAGTTGAAAATAGGGGTGTCTACTCTGAACAGTGAGATGCAACTGAAAACTGCTTTAGCAATTCATAGGAACCACACATCAAAGCAGAGGAAGTCAAACAAAGAGTCAGATGTGTAATATTTTAAGAAAGCCAAAATGAGATATGGAAGGAGCTTAACTATTCAGGAACTGACTGAGCATGTAATGGCCATTAAAGAAGTAAGAGGAGAGATTGTGAGTGAGTTGCAGTGTGAATGGAAATTTATTTGGGAAAGGGAATGAAGTATCTTTTGTTGTGAACGTGCTGGAAACCAGACATTGAACACCAGTGTCCTAGATTAATAAACATTTCTATTGTCCCAGCAGTGAATAAGGCCAGTCTAAGACTTTTCTACTACTCCAATATAGTCTAAAATGCAAATATTGCTAATAATGATAACAACCAAATAATCAGCCAGTAGGCTTGTTCAGTAAATAGTCATTGTGCTAGAAGAGGGCAATGTTACTTTAACATTGGTTGAAACAGAACAGTGTTGAAAAGGTAACAGACATTTTCCTGCTTTCATCCCTTCCTATTCTCTCCTCTTTATAAGTAATTTACTTCTAAACCAGAGACCCTAAAGCTGCATTTCGGAAGCTGCTTGACACTTTCACAAGTACACTGAAGACTAAGTTCTTTTGAAAGTCTCACCTGCAGTATTTTGAAAAATAATTAGTTGCCTCTTTTACTTCTAATGTAGGGATTCTCCAAAATATTTGTTTCAGAATGTATCATCGTTAAAAAATCAAAATAGACACAAATCCCAAAACAAAACAAAAATCCCACAATACTTTGAGTTAATAGATGCTGCTTTTTCCCCTCCATGTTCACACAAGAGCTGTCTACACCATTGTGCTTGACTGCACTGTTGCTCTGTAAAAGCAACACCATGAATAAATAAAACTGAGTGTGAAACAGTTTAGAGCTGAAATGTGCCCTTAACAGGGAATAACAAAACTTTATTGAACCTCTATGCCTATGAACAATGCCTCATTTCAATCGTGCCAGCAGATGGCACTCTTTATATTAAGTAGCTTTCATAGGGAAATTGATTTTGTTTCTTTTTTTCTTTATTTGTTCATTAAATATTGGGAGGTACTCTCTTGTGCTTGTAATGCTTCTTCCTGAAGTGAACTGTTCTACATGAAACTTCAAATAACTATATTTATTTATGATGGTATGTATAAACTGATATTTGTAATCCACCCCTTTCTCAATGTATGAGGAAAATTAGGAAAAGGAATTCAGTATAGCTGGAGACTTAGCATGCGTGAGCTTTAGAAAATAATGGTAAAGGAGCAGGTTTCTGGGATGTTTTGTAGCTACTCCATGTTTTTAGTGGTTAGGTATTTTCAGGCTTAACTCTGGATACGTCCAACCAATTAATTCTCCTGGTTGTTTGCCATCTAGGAGTGGATGCCTCTTAGAGCTCCAGCAGTGGATAGAGTAAGAAGGTTTGCCTGCAGAGGAGTTAAATGCACAGGATCCAGGGTGTAATGTAGCAGAGAAGACTGGGGAAAAATGAGAAGCACTTCAACTGATGCTCGTTTGGCCATGCAGAACTTCAGGACTAAGGGCAGAAGCTGTCTGTGAGCATGTGGTACATTTCTTCCACCTCCAGTGATGGGGCTGGGAAGTGCCTTTGTGAAGCTGGTGCACAGCAGTGGCAAGGAGATCCCTCTCTGATGTGGGAAAGTAGTACTGCACAGGCAGAAGAAGCACCAAGAAGCATGGCATCACTCTACCAGCAAAGTGTTACTTTTCCTAGGATGCTTCCCAGCTTCCTGCAGAGCTGCCACCTCCAGCACTGAAAGCTGCATCCATGGCCTGTTTACAGTAGCATCCAATTACAAGGGGAGATTACTAGTGGAAAGTAATGTTTATTAAATCTGTAAGCAATAACATAAAATTCTGTGTTTTGCAAGGGAAGAGGAAGAATAAAAACAGGTTTCCATAAGCAGTAAAAACTTCTGTAACTAATAATGTGCTAGGTTAGTGATAAACCCAGGACACATAGCCCCTGGGGGGAAACAGAAAGCCTTCAATTTTTCCAGCTACAGCAAGAGACCTCAGCTGAAGTGGAGCCTCTTTCTCTAAGAGAGCTAAGTGGAAATAGCTTCTGCTGAGCTGGAAGGATACTCCTGATTACTTGCTGTGCTCTTAGATAATCAAGGACTGTGTGGAAATACCACATAGCATGTGACCAGCTTTGATTTATCCCTGGAAACCTCTGTGAGAATGCACTGTAAACAGCTGCTTCACAAACTTCAGACAGAGAAAAAAATCTCTTCATTTTTAATCTCTTGGTTAAAAAAAAAAGTGTATTAGATATTGCACAACTGAATCATTTCCAGTCCTTGCATGAAATTAGAAGACGAAACAAGAATGACTTCAAATAATATTGTTCCTTAGGTGAAGTCTTTTGCAAGGTTTCAATTTCTAACTTAAAAATTGTTAATGTTAAAAATCTTTACCCCATTGATCACATTGTGTGTTGCATGAGTTAGATTTCTGGCCATTTCTCTACTCTAGTGTGGAATTATATTTCTGTTTACCTTCTAGAGATTCCTGATAATGTTTTGTTGTTGTTTCTGTAATTGTTTTCATTATTACACCTTTTTTCTTCACCATATACTTTATAGCTACTACCCCAACTTTCACATTCTCCCCATTTCACAGCTTTGTAGTATAGATGACTTTTGTTAACATCAAGCCTTGGTAAAGCTAATTTCTGGCTACTTCTGTAAAATTTATTCATTCTAACTTAATCATCTTTTCTTTTTGTGTGTGTGGGTCTTGATTTTCCCTTGGTGACTTAGGCATTATTCTACTCTGTTCTCCTCTTGTCTGTGTTCACTACTGTGGGTAGTAAATTGTGTAACCTGGGAAGCTAAAACTGCTGTGCTCATATACTCCTCCGTTTCCCTTCACATGACTTCTTCTTATATAGAAAGCCACTTGTTTTTCTCCTTGTTAACATCTTTAAGTCCCCTTGATGCCCTTCATTACACAATTCCTGTTCATGCACTTGGGATTTCTTAAATTGCTTGTTACAGATCTTCTATCAACACTTGCCTCATTGCCTTAAATCTAACAAAAATGCTGTCACATCAAAATAAACTATTTCACTTACACTTCTGCTTCTGCAGAGTCACCTCCAAATCCTTGTATAGACACATTTCCTCTTTACCAAATACAAACCTCCCCCAGCCTGCTGCTTGTTTCTTTCCCTTCAATTCTTTTGGATGACCTCCTGGGTATTTTGTCGAGAATGAAGCCTTGCAACTAAGCAGTCAATGTCTGTTCTTCATTTTTTGCTCATTCTGGGTCTCCTTCCTGCATCTCCATCCTCCACTGCTGTGTTCACAGCTCTGCAGTCTGAGTGAGATACTGCAAAGATATGATTTTCAGCGGTGCTAATGGAGGGGACTACTGTTGAGTCACTCACTGCAAACCTGCTTTGTTTTCCTTGGTCACTCTTGCATGAATGTATTTTTAACATTTTCCAAATATTTCACAATTGACTTTAGTATTCAGGTGATTCAGATTAATTATTTTGATGGTACATAGCAATGTGTACAAAAGTATTTGGAGAAAGATAAAAATATCTTGAGAATTTCTGTAAGTCCCTACCTCTTATAAATAGGTAAAGGTATAAATATTCAGCCTTAAAGTATTTTTTGCTGTCATCTAGGAAGCAGTTTAAGTGTAGTAATTACCCAGATACATGGCCAAAAAACAAACAAACAAACAAACAAAACACTGTGGAAATTAATTTCCGTGAAAACTTCAGCAATTATGCATCTGAAAAAATCTGTCAGTTATTGAACAACTGAATTAATAATTACCTTCATTATATTTTATTTAGCTGCTTCTTTTACAAATCAAAAATCTTAGTCTAGTTGGTCTTTCCTTGCATTATTCTAGAATAATATAGTAATAATATTATACATTAGATTTTATACATTAGATTTAGCAAGTTTTATCATTTTTTTTATCTCTGCATTTTTTTTTCCTTTTCCCTTTCTGGGAAGTGTGGGGGTAAAGCTGGTTTCCTTAATGAGATGACCAGAGCCATGTGAGTATTCAGGGCATGAACTCACAAAAACTAATGGTAGCATAATGATGTTACTTTGCTTTACTATTTTTTCCTTAATATGTCTTAATATTATTTTTGCCTTTTGTTTCCTGTTGCAAAACACTGAGCTGATGTTTTCAGAGATCCCAAGCTCTCTTTGCAAGTGGCAGCAGATGATGTAGAGTCCAAAACACTGTAGGTGAGAATATTTTTTGTGCATACATTCCTTTTATTTGTTGTCATTTTGTTTCTAGTATAATTTTATCACATAATCAGTCATTAGCATGCAAGGTGCTCTATGATGTTGTTTAGGTAGTGTCAGTTTTGACTATCTTATGTAACTTCCTGTCTCAGCAAATTGTTGCCTCAGTATTTTCCTCCTTTTCAACATTGTATATGAGTACGCTGACGGACATTGATGCCAGTGTGGATTCTCATAGCATGCCCCTGATAGCCTTTTGTCAGTGGTTTACGGGCTGGTTTGGCCCGGTTCTGTGACTAATGGGGCAGGGGAACCATGGACCCACGCCCCAGGAAAGGGAAAAGGGAAAAGGGAAAAAGGGTAGGGAGATGGGCCTAAAAACAGAACAGTGGCAACGATCTGAGGAGAAACAAACTCATTTACTAAATAAGATATTGGAATGCAAAATAACACAATATAATACAATATAATTACAAATTAAGATAATAAATCCAATAAAATGAGAGAGAGTGTCCAAAATTAAAGTAGACTTTTCTCTAATGCCAACGGTGAGATGGCTGGGGAGTGAGATGCTGCCGGGACGAGAGATGGGCAGAGAAGAGAGCGTCTCGTGATCTGCGAACAGTTTTATCTTTCCCTCTGAACTGAAATGGTAACAGAGCAGCAAAGTCCCCCAGGAAATGTAGTTCTTCTGAGGACCAGGTACCCAGAACTATCCATGATCCAGGGAACTGGAGCATTAACTCTTTAACTCCCAGTACACTACATGATGTTATGATGTGGAATACCAATAACCAAAAATGATAAAACCATGACACCTTCCTTTCACAGTTTTTGTTTTCTGCCTCTGTATATCCATGGATTTTTCCTCCATTTTATTCCATACCAATCTACTTTCTTCAGAAGCCATTGGTAAGTAATGCTGAATGAGACTTCTAGAAGTTCAAGTACATTGTGTCATTTGGTTCAAGCTTAATATGTACTTGGTGATACCTTCAAATCTTCAAGCAAATCTTTGAGGCATGGCTTGCTTACAAAAGTTGTATCAACTCTTTTGTAGTTTATCATTTATCCACATATTTCATTAGGTTTCATTACAGTTTTTAATGTTTTGTCAGTGTTTCCTGTTTGCTTTTCTCTTCAACGTCCTAGAAAGCAAGGATATTTTGTATCTTTTCTTCTTCCAATACCAAATTTAAGTTATAGTTTACATAACACCAGTTATAGTTCAGATGCTTAATATTTGAGTCTCTTAAGGCTCTTTAGGAAATGCTGTGTGGTTCTGGTGGCCTTTATTGTTTTTACTAACATCTGTAAGAGTCCTTGCTATTTATATTTTACAAAACCATTTTTTCTTATCTTCAGTTTTCTTCTTCAAGGAAGTTATTCCTCAGTGCACAAAATGTTATCTAGCTAACATAAGAGCAATTGTATGTCCCTAGGATTCATAACCCAAGTCTTAAACACACATTGTTCCTGCATTCTGTTCAGAAAAGTTCATATTCGACTAGCCAAAATACAAACACTGAAGAAGTAATTGTAAAATATTAATGCAAAATCCAGATTCACTTCTGAGTATAACATTTTTAAATATAAAATCTTACCAACACTTATTCCAGAATTCTAATTGATAAAAATAGAATAATAATCAGATTTTCCACGTAGGTCTCAACTTTACTATGCACAGAACAGATCTCTTTCAGGTCTAGGACTGAGTTGTGAAGGAAGGAGACACTACGGATAGCTGATTCCTCAAGTATTTTCAAACCTTGTTTGATCATTTTCAGTCTGTTGGGATTTAGAAAAAAAAAAAGAAAAAAATACTTTTGTTTTTTACTTACTGCCAAATGAGTGCAAGTCTAGGGGTTATTATTATTTATCTTCTTGCCACTTATTTCTTGCGTTGTTTTCACTTATACTAATGGCAATTTATAGACCAAAGGGCAAGAAGCATCAGTCCAGTTTAGAAAAAATTACACTAAACTGCATTATAACTTACACAAATATCAAACCTATTTTCAAAGATGGGCAAAGTAGGTTCTGGGCTGCAACATTAAATGTCAGGGTTCTCCTCCCAGATCTGCTTGAATTAATATCATACAAAGTCATAGTTACAGGAAGAAATGATAAATTATCTTATCATCTGTAGTACATCATTTGTATAATGAATTCCACTAACAAAGCTGGATTTGAAAAGTGTATCGAGGTACCACATAACCAAAGGGGGACATTGGTAGCTGGGAGGAGAATTTTTAAGGATGATGCAGATGCTGCCACTAGTTCATATTTTAAGTGAGTAGGATCAATACTATTTCCCGCATACTGGGAAATCTATATCTTTCAGCTCAGTATTAATTCCTTATTTGTGTAATGTCACTCCAGCCAGAAGATCACAGCAGATTGTTAGTGTGTGGTCAATGATTATATAGCCTGTAGAGGTTTTTTTGCCTTGTCCCACTCCCTTTGTCAGATGATGTCATAGGAGCAAGACAACACCAAGTCCATACCTTTGGAGGATCCCTAGTTAGTGATGGAGCTGGTTATGCAGATGGGATGGCTCTTCTCACCTAAAGCAGAATTTAGTTGTTAATTGCTGGGAAGGGTGGGATTGTTGATTGGCTCAAGGTTTTTCCTTCTGTCTCTAGACACAGCTGAACTTTCACCAAGTCCTCCTAACTGAGGGCCTCAGAGAGGGAAACATGCAATATAACAGCCACAGCTGTTTTCTTCCTCACTCCATACGGTACTTGTGGGCAATTATGGGGATACAGGAAGTCAGGGAAGGGCTTAACTCTTCCAGTTTGGTCTGGTCAAAGGATGCTCTCCACACAGCTGTTCTCCAGTGTCCCACCCACACATTACACACTGCTAATTTAAATCACTCTGTCATGCCAGGCAGTTAATGCTCCTTAATACATACAGAAATCCAAAATAGCCAGTACATTATTACTTACTTATAGACTCATATAGGAAAAATTCAGGGAGCTGTGTGGATCTTTATTTATATAAAGATAAACTATATCATACATACTCACAGATATGCAAATTACAGCTTTACATCAGAAATTCACAGGAAAGCCTTAGGCTGATGTTAATTCCATCATTTAAATAAAGAATTTCCCATTGTTATAGGAGCCTTGGAGTGCTTCTGTGCTCTTTCTATTTACATAGTGATTTTCTCAGTTGAACCAAGTGTAGAGTGATCCAGGCTAGTGATACTGCTACCCGCTATATATTGAATTATTCATCATTACAGGAGATTCCAACCAATACTAATTAATTGTTTCTCTTCTAAATACTGTTTTGGTCATAAAAGTTCCACTAATTCTGTTATCTTGGCATTATATATGATTTCTATCTCTTGTGTGGGTTGGTTTTCAATCTGATATTTAAAAAGTAACAGAACTGTCTAGCAACTATTCACTGAAACAGACTTTGGAAAGATATACTGTCAAGGGCAGAGTATTGAGCAAAGCAGTAAGAGAGAAAAGAAAAAACAGATGGCATAATGATTCAGTTATAGTGATTACACCTGTAGTAAGCATTACTCTCCTTGAGAAATGTATAGATGGTCTACTGCTAGAACAATAATAAACTATTTGTACTCCATATCCCCCACAACGTTCCTCATGTTTCTTGTGTTAAGGCATGCATTGTTTTTTTGTTGTCGTTTTTAGGTATTTAGGCTCTTTCCTTTGTGTTTGGGTGCTAGCAGTCCAAAATGAAGATAAAGATATCTGTACACTACTGTCCAATGTCAGGGAATAACTTCTGACTTCTAGGCCAGCTGGAATGGGATGCTCTTCATCATCATTGTTCAAGGCAGGCGCTGCCTAGAGGTGGACTGGTCACGTCCTCAAGTTCTGGCTCATTATCTGTCCCCAAAACTCTGTACATTTACTCACCCATAAATCTGTCTAGCATGCAGTGCATAAAAACTCTTAATTCCTATGTAATATATGATCACAAGGAAAGGCTTCAAATATGGAAACCAGGGAAGAAACACGTTGGCAGCCTTGACTGAGGCTCAGTTGCTGTTTCTTCTATCCCTGTCATTACTGTTTATGCTTAAGAACTCATGGCAGCAGTACTATAAAAATGTCAGTTCTGTGAGTAAATGTCAACATCCCAGCATTGCTGATGGTTCAAGATGTGTAAGTTGTAGCTGTTGCCAAAAGTATGCCAGGGATGGATTAATAGCTAGAACTTCAAATAATCTCCCCTGTGTTGAGAAGAGTACAGAGATGATCCTGTGTTAGTGTGACCATTTTGAATTGTGAGAGGACCAGTAGCAGATCCAGAACTTGGGGATGAGAGGGTAACATGTGAGTCTCTCTGCTCTTACCGGTACCCAGTCAAGGCTGGAAGTGCAGTATTGGATGGACAGCCAATTTTGATTAAGGAAATCTGCAGTGCTTATGATCATACAGAAAACTCCAAAACCTTTGCAGTGATTGTGTACTTGTATGTGACCTGCACTGATGACATCTCACAGGTCATGATGGCCTTCAGTCTGTGTACATTGTGCAACAGCAGGGGAAGGAAGATGACATGAGATTTTCCTTAGTGTAGGATGCTTTAATCCCTCACCATGACTTCTGTACTTGTAATGGGCACAGGAGACACCACCCTGTAAACCTGAAGACTTTGCAGTGGAAAACTCATGAATATAATAACTCATTATGCTATGTGGATGAGCCCTTGATTTTCTACTGGATCAGGCCCTACTCCCGAAGTGGTATTATTCAAAAGTCATCATGTCTGACACTGCACCATAAATATGTTTGTAAGGATTAGATCCCATAACAAATTGTCCTTTCAACCCTACCAATCTTCTTCACAGAAGGAAATGGTTGTCTCGTGCTCAGCTGGAATCTTGGAAATGCTAGGGTAGCATTTTGCTATGCACTTTGTTTCTTTGTTATAAGTCTGATTTTTGAAGTGAAGGTAAAAAATCAGTTCCCATACAGCTCTTGCAAACACACCCTTACAGGTTTTTTGGAGCCATACCTCCTGTCTGTTTATTTAGATCCATATATGTGTAAAAGACTGTTAATCCAAGCAGAAGTACAAGTGAAAGGCTTGTGACAGGCAACATAAAACTATGTATTACCCTAATTAGTTTTTCCCCTAATTCACTTAATTGCCACATGGAGTTGAAAATTAGTTTTACGCAGCAATATCCAAGAAGAATCAGAAAGAACTGTAGTACTTTATGAAAGAATATATCTTTTAAAATATATAAAAAACTAAGCAGCCACATTAAAATTATTACTGACTGCAAATGCAAGAAATAACATATTCTAATGGAAGAAGCTTGAAAAAAAATTGGAAATTTTCTCTACTTGATTTTGGAGAGCTTCATGTAAGAGCACTCAGTTTGAAACCTCTCAAGTTGGACACCCTTTCTGAAAAGATGAATTACAAATGACAGAAGAATGTACAACATTAAATCTAAAAAGAAATTTGCACCGGGACACAGATTGAATGTGATCATCAGTATGGAATTTGAATTACTATTCTGCTTTATCATATATTTCAATTAATGCAGACAAGGAAAACATTTGGATTAAAATGTGTTTTCCTATTTTTTATGCTTTTAGAGAATGATGCTGGTATTTTTGACAAAGGACTTTCTAAAGATGGTTTATATAAGAAGTACCTTTTAGATTAGACAGTCTCTTTTCTCAAAGGATTCATTTTATAGAGCAGATCTAGAATACATCACACATTCCTTTCTGATTTTGGTCAATAAAGTTATCATGTAATTATCATCAACTAGTGTTTAATAATTAATTCGTACCTCTAGGGCTGTCTGTCGACAAAGTAGGATATCTCATCTGAAAATGGTGGCTGAATTTGTCAGCGAGGTATAGTGGCAGATAATCAGTGTCATCATGAATAATAGAGCTTTCATAATTTTCACTGCATTTAGAAACCATTTCCATATTGGCAACACAGTCAAGGTGCCTGCAGCTCAGTTCTGCATTGTACTTTTTGCATAGTCTCTTGAGTTCTGAATAAAAACATGGCTTTAAATGGAGCCTTTGAAACAGAAGTAGCTCAGCTGTGGGCAGCTCACATAGAACTGGCCTGAGACACTCTCAAATGAGACTAACAATTACTGTATTTGAAGTCTGAGAGGTGAGCTTGGGAGCACATTAGCAGAGACATGCTGCAATGGTCAGAACAATCTTACTACCACACCATGCTGGCGCTCAGGTGGATGTTCCCAAGTAACAGCAGAGCGCGCAGCAACTGCACAGCAGAGGAATATAAAGCTCGCTTTCCACATGGACATCCCCAGCAGTGAGTCTAACCTCAGCTTTCTACCACAGCTGCATAGACTGGCTTTGGGGTACAGCTCTTTCAGGAGGTTAAACAAGGGTGCAAGGTACACTGGTTAGATGGATACTGTCAAGGTCTTCACTCTGCTGTCACAGGCACTTCTAGGGAGGAAAACTTGTTTCTAGCTATGCTATTTTCCCATAACCTACTTGCTAGAATGGTCTTTTTTATTATCACACACTAAAGAGAAATGCAGTGCACATAAAAACTTGGCCTCCGCTGACTGATATGGTCAAAATGATCTGCAAATTATTTATGACAATTGGTTCTCATATAACTGAGATTTGTCTATGAGAGCAGGCTGCTAAAAGGCATGTATCAAGGGCTCTAGTTTGATGGGGTGATGGCTGAAGGAAAGAGCAGAAATGCAAGAGATGTCATGACAAGGGGAAATGGCCCCAAGTTGCACCAGGAGAGGTTTAGGTTGGATATCAGAAAAAAACTTCTTTACAGAAAGGGTTGTTAGTGGCACTGGAATAGGCTTCCAAGGAAGGTGGTTGAGTCACCATCCCTGAATGTGTTTAAAAACCATTTGGATATGGTGCTCGGGGACATGATTTAGTGGTGGGTTGTTAGAGTAGTATGGTTAGGTTGTGGTTGCAATTGATTATCTTGAAGGTCTTTTCCAACCTGAGCAATTCAATGATTCTATGACACCTCGTGGAAATTTTTGTTTGGCTTAGGATAGATCTCCTTGTGTTCCTTTATGCCTGACCTTTGAGTTTCTTCCTCTGGGAATAAATCTCCTGATCCTTTGGGAGCTTTGTGAGTATTGGAGAGGAACAAGGACAGAGGGGAGGCTAGAGAAATAGATTGTTTCTGGTGCCAAGGAGAAGTGATGCACTTATTCACATCTCAGGAATAGGTAACATTTATTGGGAGAAACAGGGCTCAAAACCTCTTTAGAGCAGGAAGGATCCTGACTTATCCTATGGGCATGTCTGAAGCCACCATCAGAAGGCAGAAGTATCGGTAAAGGTCCTGACAAGCATCCTCTCAGTTTCCTGTCAAATTAGGGCAGTTCACAGACCAGTACACACCACGTGTCCTAGCTGACTTCCCAACAAAGGCATGGATTGGCTTATCTGTCAAAACTGCATGCTGCTTATTTCCATGTGTGGCAAAAGTGATCTTTATCAAAGAAACAAAGATTTTTAAGGTTAGTCCATGTTTGATCTGTCTTCTGCAAACAGTGATTACTTCCACCAAATTTAAGTGAAAACATTTTAAGGCTTCATTGTTTAGGTATTATAAAAATTAAACCTATATGAACACAGTAATCAGCATCATGCATTTCCAGACAAAATCTGTACCTTCCTTTCTATCTGGAGAGTGCCTATTGCTTGGTTGTTCTAATTATATCCATAAACATAACAAGAGTTACAATAGTAATAATGGCAAAATTCAATTGAGGAAACTGAAGGAATGGTAGAAATCACTAGTAACTTGATAATGTCTTCAGATGTTTGTCATTTGTATTTGTATTTTGATTCTTTCCTATTTCTTTTTTAAATAGAAATAATGATTTGATGCAGACCACTTTTGTACTTAGAGGCTTCGCTTTAAGAATATTTAATAATGCATGCTATTGACCTAATTAACAATGGTGGTTTCTTCAGAGCCAAGACAGCGCATTTTGTCAAAATTTTACTTCCTGATTATTTATTACAGCAGCGGAAAATTTTGGAGACTTCAGACGTTTAGGTTGTTTGTTACATTGATGAAAGGAAGTCTCATTGATTGCTCCTAGTAAAATTAAAAAAAAATAATAATTCTTAAAGACTTATTTTTACCAAGTGCCAAGTAAAGAAAACTGGGTTTTATGAATAAGGTTTGGAAATTTTCTAATCCATATTTGAAACAAAATTTGAGATGCAAATATAGTTCTGTGTCGTTCTGTGGAAGGACATGAGCTACAAAACATGTCATTTCTTTTTGGTAGAACTTAAAAAGATAGCCTGTCAGGAAACATACATTTTATCAGCTCATTTACTGGACTGCTTCTCATGTGCATGTGTGACTATTACGATTATAGCTGCCTATAAAATTATTCTCAGAAGTAAAATGAAATACTTCTGAATTGACCCCAGCTCCATAAAGAAAACAGAGGCAGGTAGTGATACCCACTAGATATTTTAAAACAGCCAATAAACTAACAGGATCAAAAGAAATTCTCAAAGTTATTTGTTAAGTTTGATTCTATATAGTAAAGTTTTAATCTATACCATACTTTATATGGGAACTAAAGGCTAGAAAGAACCATTAGATCATGTAGCTTTATCTCCTGAGCTCAGTAGTTTGTATGTGACAACAGAATATCTATCAGGGAGACTTCCAGACAATGCTTTGAATATATTAAGTAGTGGTGAACCTACTGCTCCCCTTGGTAGTTAGTTTCACTGTATAAGTGTTAACCCTATTAATAACTTGTATTCATCTGTCTCAGCTTTATGCTCTTGATGGCCATATGCTTTCTTTACTAGATGAGAAAGCACTTTAGTACACAGTGTTTTTTCTCTGTAAGGGTATTTATATAACACAAATCTGGTCAACTTGATCTTTTATGTTTCCTTCCCTGAGTATCTAGACAGTTTGGTTTCCTTAACTTCTCACCACATGGCAATTTGTATAGCACTTGGATCAGTTTCATGGTTCCTTTCTTTGTCCTCATCAGTTTTTTAACATCCTTTTAAAAGGAGGAACATGAAAACAGTTTACAGTGATTCAGCATCACTTTGGTGAAGCTGTTTACAGAAGTAAATTACACTCCTGGCTCCTTCATGTGTTGTTATGTTTAGAGTTTCATATTCAGTCTCAAGATATGACTACCCATTCAATTTTGAAAAAACATTTTGAAAGAAAAGAAATTCATGCAAAATCTCTGTGTTAATTTTTTATTTAAAAACAAACTAATAAAACATAACACAAATTAAAACAAACAAACAAAAACACAAACCAGAGCATTTTAACATTTGTTTTACAAAATGACATACCTTAAAACAAAAGGTGTGCCTGTCTTGTGGCATATCCACAGATAAATATTCTATTTTAAATAGTGGATTCAATGTTTGAGGTACAGAGGACTTCTTTCTAATGCATACTTGAGGCTAAAAATCCTCTACCTTCTAAAAAGCTCAAATTCCAGTTTGCCATGGAGATTATTCAAGTCATCCAACTCAAGACAGTACCAAGAAAATAAATTTTTAGGAAAATAATGCCTTTTTTTTGTATTAAATACTATACTAGTTTCTATATTAAAACAAACAAACAAACAAACAAACAAACAAACTCTGTCAAACCCTTTTCCCCCTTCAAAATACAAAGAAATGGTCAAAAAAACCACCCTTTTTAAGACTAAAAAATTGATCTGAATAACAAATATTGAGGGGAAATTCTGGCCTATCAAGGAGGCCAGAATTTAACATTTAAATGACAAGGGTCAAATTCTCTCTACTTTTGCAACAATGTAAATTAGTAATAAAGCCTCTGAAGTCAGTAGATTAATTCTTGGTGCCAGTATAATGGAGAGTGAAAATTTGGTTCAGCCTTAGATGTATTAAAGCAAACATTATCCTGCTGACAGATTTGCCAGCATGATAAAATAATGAAATTAATAAATAATAAAACTCAGACAATACTCTCTTTAAGATAAAAACGAGAACCAGGAGTGAAACTGTGTGTGAAAATAACTGGCTCATTCATCTTAGGTTGATCTATAAGCTGTGACATATACAGATCTCTACCACACTGTGCATTCCCAAAGACATAAGTATGTAGTCAAATACATCTTAACTCTTTTTTTAAAAATTATTTTTAGATTTGTTGTGTTTTCTTTGTTTGTTTTTCCCCTTCTCAGAGAGACAAGAGAGCAGAAACATTCTGTCCCTGCATTGTGATATAGATGCCTTTCACTGGACAAGAAAAGGAAATTTTCCTGATCATCCATTTTCTGATTTCTGAACCATTTCCCATCCTACTAAATTGCTTAATACTCCCTGTAGCTGGACCTGTGACCTGGAATCTTTATGCAAGATTAATGGGAAAGCAAATGGGAATTAGTATCTGGGCTGGTTGCTGCACAGCTCTTGCTTTTATCTAGCCCTCCACCTGTTTTGTTTGTTGTTTTTTATTTACAATTATGTTTTCATTAGTTTCTGAAGCCAGCGATCCTAAAAGTCGTTCCCACTTCTCTCTGTCTTCCCTCTCCCTATTCTCAGTTCTTTCCATCTCCTATCCCAAAATTATCAAACTCTCTCTGCTTGTAACTGACACACTGACAGGAAATTATTACACGTCATTACACTTCTTAAAACACAATTTACCCAGCCTTTGCAAATTATTCTTCAGCAAGTGTGAGGGGGTAATGGAAACTGTCTATTCCACTTACAGTTGTCACTCATGCTTTCTTCTGTACAATGAACAATTTGTGTTTTCTCTCTCTTCAAAAGAAGGGCTGTGCTTGGAATATGTAAAAGCAACTTATCACAGAAAAGGAGAATAAACCTCTTGTTCAAGTTCCCTTACTCTCATGGAGCGCATCCATTTTCTATCGTAACCTCATTAGTCTTCACGCAAGCACAGTACAGGCTGAAGTTTATTTAGCAGGAGCAGACCTCCTGACTTCTGGCCTGCCGATTGCACTTGACACTGCTGTAGAGGAAAGCAATCTTGTGTGACTGTAGTACCCCAAACTGATAATCCGTGATCATAATAGTCCTATTCCTTGCCTGACACTTTTATTCTTCTTCACAGATAACTACTGCAAAAGGATGACGGTAGTATCTTTTTTTTCACCCTGTTGCTGCATCTCCTTTTTGTTTGGTGTTTGGCTTAGGAGCATACTTCTTTGTCGGTTCTTTTTGTCTTATATAAATGCAAGCTACCGAATCTTAAAGTGAATGTTTTTGGGGTATTTAGAAGACTCAGAAACAAACTACAAAAAAAAAAAGGAAAAAATATTGTGTCGCGTTCTCCCCCTCAACTTGATCATATTGATTAGCTTTCAGGCATTCCTCTGTCAGTCTCATTCTACCTCAATGGGAGAAGGATGATGAATTGTCTGACTACTAGAGGAAGGGAGAAAGAAATGCTAAGCCTGGGTCTGGGAATTGGCTAAGTACTTCTGCGGAGCCTCAGACTCTCAATTGCTCTCAGCAACTTGGCCTCCTTGATTTATAAACTGGAGTGGTGATTAATGATCTTTTAAGTGGACAAGGCAGGCCAAATCTGCACAAATCGGGCTGCTCAAACATGACTACTACTTGTAGGAGAAGAATAACAGCCTTTACATAAAGGTAATTGAGACTGCTTCAGAGGATCTGGTAGTCTGCTGTAGCAGAAATAAATCAGCCACACAAGCCATCTATTTCTGAAATCAGTCCTTCTGATCAAAGCTCCTCTGTCCAGCACGTGGGGCTGGGTATGCGGTGGGTCAGCAGACAAGTGTCAGGGCAGAAACAAGTCAGGCGGAGCAGCTTGCACAGGGAAGCACCCGGGTATTGTGCTGCAGCTCTTCAGTGCCTGTGCTGTGCCTGATCCCACCTTTGTCTGAGCGTTTGTGTCAGACAAATAGGGCCTGCCCTGTGGGTTAGGTACTTGATGCCTCTCCCTTTCACGCTTGTCCCACACCTGTCTCACTGCAGCCCTTGCCTGGCCTGCCAGCGACTAACTGCCTGTCAGCCTCTGCCTCCATCATGGCTCACGGCCACATCCCTGGTGTGTCAAGGCCCAGCCAGGCTCCTACTTCCCAGGCTGTGCTGAGCTCAATGTATTTTAATGGAGGCTCAATCCCTGGAAGCCTGAGCTTCTCCTGGGTGCTCAGTGCTGATTAATTTAAGCAGACAGAAACACTGATGTGAAAGTGCTCAGCATGCAGCACCCTATGTGATCCATCCCTTTCCTCCAAAATCCGGCTCCTCAGGCAAGCACTTAGTTTACTTGTCCTCAGGGCCAGCCCTGCAGACAAGCGATCACCCTTAAAGGGCTGAATGGATTTGAAAGTGACTGCAGTGTCTGCTGCTTCAGACAAAATCTTTCCACACTGTGCTTGTACAACTGAGAAGTCATGGGGCTCAATACCTGCGTGATGAATATTTATCACAGAAATTATAGCTGGTATCAGGGTAGCTGACAGGCTGTAAATATAGGGGTGGCTAGAGCAATTCAGCAGCTTGTGCAGAAGAATCAATACCAGAAGTGTAGCTCCTGGTCAGCAGAGAGCCGATGCTCTTCCCTAGAGGAGATACCCAAACAATTTCAGTCTGGTGCCCCCTCCACTGAAAACCCCTCTGTATCTGAGAGGAGGGAAATCACAAGCCTTTTTTCTGAAACTCTCTTATAACAAACATAGATTTTTGCTGCAAAATTGATAATATCCTTTCCACCAGTCTTCCCAAAGCAAAAGGATTGCAGCTAAAGTAATGCATGATCCCCAGACTCAAACTATCCATGGAAAAACATGGTTAGACTGTTTTCATGAGAGCCATGGCTTTGGGCTTTTATATAACCTAACCTCAAACTGTGGTTTCTCAAAAGAGGACTAGAGAGAAGGTGAAAACATTGCTACATACTTCTCCCTAGAGAAATGATCTGTTTGCCATTACTAAAAAATTGTATTTAGTAGAAGGGGTATGGGAATTTAAAGACTCAACTCTGCACCCTTTTACCTTCTGGAGGTGTGACTTCCTTGGTTTGCTATATTTCAGTGTTCCTATGGAGGATCTGTGAAAACAAGTTTTAAATATCTGGAGACCCTCAGGTTCAAGTGCACAGGATTATCAGTGCACACATGTATATACATATATTCACAGATGCTCCAAGTATCTTCTCTGAAGTACTTGAAGTTTTTCTTCTAACAGAAACTACTTTAAGGCTAGTGGCATAAGCATTGTTTTTAATAGGAGCTTAATTAAAAACATATTATTATTAATTATTTTAAGGCAATAAAGAAAAAATGGGTTGTGGAAGATGATTCATTGCTGAACTGTTCTGTACTGGAAATCCCTACACCTCATTGGTCCTGACGGTGATGCCCATTCTTCTATAAGTGGAAATAACAGTTTCTGGTGGAGAAAAGAAGTATTATTAGAGAGGTGAGCATTGTTGCTCCTAATGCATAAACCTTTTTTAATTTTATTTTTTATATGGAAAACCTCTTGAGGAGTCCTGTTAATATTTTGTATCCTGTGGCATGCTCAACTCTGCATCCCAATCAGGTAGTGTATTAATTACTTATTAATTTTTTGATTTGTAGTTATTTAACTGATCAGGTTGGTTGTAGTCTTCAAAATTATCTTATTTTCATGTAACTAGTCAGTTTCAAAGATCTAATTATAAATAACCAATATCCAACTTGTATGCTGTTCTCTTATGCCATTGCTAACAAAGCTTTTGGTAGAATCCTAATACAGATGTCCCATTTCAGTGTGTTGAGCAAGATTTTAACATAAAAATAGAACATATGTCTATGTGTGTGTTTACTTATATGTAGGTGTGGAGCTTGAAGGCAGTTCTTCTGTCAGCCATTGAATAATTGCTCTGTATGGGGTCATTTCCACCAGAGGAAAAGAAACTTTCATAGTAACCACAGGTTGTGGGACTTTAGTGAGCTTAGTCTGTAGCAGTAGCAATTTGTAATTACAAAAGAATTATTTCACTCTTCCATGCTTAAAAAGCTCAGTTGTAGTCTCCTCAGAGGAAAAAAAATCTTGCAAATAGAAGCACGAGGAAGACTGAAAAGTTCTAGCCCATATTGGAATGGGATTTTGCTGTGAAACTAAAACTACAGTAGCAAGAAAACAGAGCAAGCTTCACCAGTGATGCTTTGTATTTCAGCCTGTTTCATTGCTTATTTACAAGGAATCTTTTGACTTAATACTGACTGCTGAAAAATAACCTCTTCCTAAGCTGATAAAAGGATGGAGTATCCTAAGGAAAGACTCTTGTACAAAGTAAGAGAATAACAATGGCTAATGGCAGCTTCTTCTGGCCTCTAATACTGTCTGAGTACTGCTTATAGCACAGCTTTTGTTGGGGTGTGAAGCCATACTTCCTCTTCTTTCTTGGAAAACAAAAACCAAAAACATTTCATCTTTTTGTACCAGTCCTGCCTTATTTTGGCCTGACATTTTTGGCTATATACTCATCCTTCCATAACCTTCTGTAATGTGGAGACAGAATTCATTCTGTTGCTAAAAGGTGGATGTCTTCAGTGTCTTCAGTGTGTTCATGTGAACATGAGGCAGAGCTCCTTTACTTCAAGGGTAACAGAGCACTGGAACAGGCTGCCTGGAGAGGTTGTGGAGGCTGCTTCCCTGGAGATATTCAGAACCCACCTGGACACCTACCTGTGCAACGTACTCTAGGGAACCTGATTCTGTGATGCTGTAATTCTGTGATCTGTGCTGAAAACAAATGAGGGAATGTTAGCCATTTGACTCTAAAATCTGTGTACTTCTGAAGCCCCACTGCAACACTCCTAAGGGGAGGGCTTCTGGAAGACAACTGTGCATCGTTGAGCTCTGTCACTGATTGTCTTGTTAGTTTCTGCTAAATTCCACTTAAAATAGGTATAGGTTTGATTTCCAACTGTAGCGTCTTACAGTTTATTGTGTTGTTTCTTTTTTTCCAAGAATTTTACCCGAGTGGTTTGAATTTAGTCAAGAATCTATACTAAAACTCATTCTTTTTCTAACTGATCCCTAAAATCCTTCCCACAGTAAATATTTCAGCCTTTACCTGGGAGTTAAAATGAATATAAGCCTGGAAATGATGACCTACTCTTGAGTTTATTGTCAAAACCTAACTTCTTGTGCTGCAGTCTAATTTCAGTAATGGTGTAAGCAGAATGGAGGACAATAGTGATTTTTTTTCATATAACCAGTTCCCACTATCAGCCATTTGCAAGTTGTTCTGTCTTTTTTCTCTTTCTTTCACAGTATTTTCACTTTTTATAAATATAGAGCTGTTTACTATGTTTTGAAGAAGCATATACAAGAACAATAACTGTCTTTTATTATTTTTTGCCTTAAAATCCAACTGTTTGATACAACTGGCTTCTAGTTTTTTACAGTCAATTATTTAGATTCCACATCTGCCCACAGACAGAATATACTCTGAAGAACTGCTACACTGTCATGGCAAAAGTTTATTTTGCTATGGGTTGTTTCATCTCCAACCAGTTGCAATATTGATTTCTCTCAGTGGATTAATTATCAGTGGCAGTTTCAGTCTTCCTTGCAATGGGTGGAAGGAAAAATGATGTTTTTATTTCAAGGAGGTCTATTGACAATTGTGTCTGGGCTTCCCTTGAGTCTTAAAGTCAATGAAGTTAGAAGACCCATGTCATGAAAGTACTGTGCATGAAATTATTTATTTTATCTATAGAGGTAGTATCATGTGCATGCCATGGTGACTGTTGAATTTTTTTTAAAAAAAACTTCATATTGTTTTCATACAATATTGTAATTGTAAAAGCAAAACTGAAGTTGAACAAATATCAAATGATGGCATAACACTAAAAAAAGTAGCGGGAATTATTCATAATAGCAACAAACCTATCAAAATGTTTAGTTTCAATAAAGAGGCCATGTTCTTCCATAACAAAACATTTCCAGTTAAAAGTTCTATGCAGACTTTGGAAGGAAAATCCAAGCTTATTTTTTTGCCAGCTAGCTCTGTGCATATGTGTATGAAACATTAGGATTTTATTTAAAAAAAAATGAATTAAATTTATGGCTTTCTTTCTTTTCTACCAAAATATACACATTGGTATACCTCCATGTTCATAACAATATGAATCTTTCTCTTTCTATATATATATACCTATATAATATTTTACATATAACTGTTCTAACTTTGACAGTATTGTCACAATGCACAAATTATGTATGGCTTATGTACTCAGTATGATTTTGAAAAAAAATCTTATTACTATTAAATAATTTATTACAGATTTGTGTCAAATTTTAATTCAGTTATGACATGAACTAGACGTGACAGGACTGCAAAAAAAAAAAAAAAAAGAGATAGTATAGCAAAAGAATAGTTTTACTTTCATTGAATTTCTTTGTCTTCAAAGCTGTTTAAAAAATTTCCACTGCAGGATACAAGATTGATGATTCGAATTTCGACAAAATAATGTAAGATTATGTAGTTCGAATGTATGATCTGAAACACTGAAAAAAAATACTGTAGAGCTGTAGAGCCTGGATTTGATACCTGTTTCTTCTAAACTGGAAACCACTTAATTTACTGAGATTATTTTGTGGCAATGTAGATCAGTTGCTTTGCCTATCTGTAACACTCTCCCACAGTATTGTTACTTTCAGGACATAGGCTGATTTTCTAGGAGTACAACAAAGATGTATTTACTCACAGAAGAGCTAATTTGATAAAGAATCAAGCATGAATATTTGGTGATAACACTCACAGTAACATTGCTGAATTTACTCTGGAAATTTTAAAAGCTTGCAGAATGTTTCCCTCATCTGTATGGTCCCTCAGCTTTCTGCAGAGGTAAATAAAGAAGCGAAACATTATTTAAATACCTTTCTTATCTCCATTGCTTTACAAGATGATTATTTCTCTAATCACCACAGCCCAAGACACCACAAAATCCCAGGAAGATGTCTCATAAGCCTGGAGAATAAAGCCTCTTTTAAATAGAACGGGGCTGTCCACTTCTAGTAAATTGACCTTGTTCTGCATCTTCCTGTTCCTTTTCCCGTCAGAGATACTAGATTCATTAACTAGAGTTCAGCCATACCACACTCACAATATTGCTACACTAGTAGTCTCATTATTGAAACATAGAGTGCTTGCTAATTCCCAACAGCTGCATAAGTAGTCATACAGTTTTACTTATGTTCAACACAAACATAATGAGGTAATTTGTTGAGAACTGGGCTACAGTGGAAGCTCCAAGCAGCTGGGAGTTTTTATAAACTAGATGTGAAATATTCTTACACTTCAGAGGAATCTATTTCTCATTCTATAATCAGATGCAGCAAATATTTGGAGAAATGATAGAACACCAGCTAAGAAGGGGGCTTCACTTCTAACAACGTTTTGCATAAATAAGCTAATGACATTGTTTCCTCATCATCTCAATTCCAATGGAAAAATCTGGTTGTTGAAAACCAAATAGAAAGTTTTTGGCCTTTCTGTTAGAATATACTGTTTTTTAAAATTGGTGGTCAAGAAGCTGGACATGAGCCAGCAGAGTGCGCTGGCAGTCCGGAAGGCCAACTATATTATGGGCTGCATTAAAAGAGGAGTGGCCAGCAGGGAGAGGGAGGTGATTGTCCCCCTCTACTCGGCTCTTGTGAGGCCCCATCTGGAGTACTCCGTCCAGGCCTGGGGGCCCCAGCACAAGAAAGACGTGGAGCTCTTGGAACGAGTTCAGAGGAGGGCCACCAAGATGATCAGAGGGCTGGAGCACCTCTCCTATGAGAAAAGGTTGAGGGAACTGGGCTTGTTTAGTTTGGAGAAGAGAAGGCTCCAGGGAGACCTCATTGTGGCCTTCCAATACTTGAAGGGAGCATATAAACAGGTGGGGGAACGATTGTTCATGATGGTGGATAGTGATAGGACGAGGGGAAATGGTTTTAAATTGAGACAGGGGAGATTTAGGTTAGATATTAGAAGTTTTTCACTCAGAGGGTGGTGACGCACTGGAACAGGTTGCCCAAGGAGGTTGTGGATGCCCCGTCCCTGGAGGCATTCAAGGCCAGGCTGGATGTGTCTCTGGGCAGCCTGGTCTAGTGGTTGGCGACCCTGCACTCAGCAGGGGAGTTGAAACTTGATGATCTTTGAGGTCCTTTTCAACCCAGGCCATTCTATGATTGTATGATTCTATGAAAATATTCTTTGAGGACTGTTAATAACATTTCAACAGATCTAAAAACTGAAATATTTGAAGAGTGGAAAGTGCAAACTGATCATTTGCCATGTGTGTATGTGCATGTGCAATACAATAAATTCAAGGACAAATACTATTAATTTAATGGACATATGTACTGCAAAAATAGTGGAAAGCCATGTAAGAAAATTGGTGTTTGTTTGTTGTAACAAACCAAAGGAAAAAAACAAAGAAACCACAATAAAGTTAAAAAAAAATGAGTGAAGCAGATGTGCTTATTCCGGTTTGACCACATCAGGACCACGGCAGTGCTGAGATTAGTTTAAGACATCACAGATGAAACACATCAGGAATTCCTCAAAATCCTGTAGTTTGCATGTTCATTCAGATATTACCATTCAGTGTCGTGCTCTTTCCCTTGCAATTAAAATATCTTATTTGGAAATTAATCACATATATTTACTATGAAAGTGCTTGAGAAAAGAGGCTTCTTTGGAGTCCTAAACACAATCCATATGGCCACATGTGCTTGCTTTCTGTGCTGGCTGGAGAACAAAAATATAGAGTTCCAGCATTGTCACTTCTCTCTCTCTATTACGAGCATATGATTTATCCTTGAAAGCCAGGATATAGATGCCACTGGGATCTTTTATTTCTTTATTTATAAACTTACTTTCAGATAAGGCTTGATACCTATTTTCAGATAAGGTTTCCAGAAGTCATCACTCATCGTTCAGTTCTGAGAAAGCTAAGTGGAATCACATATCTTTTAGGCTTTCATACTAGAATTGCTCACTTTCATGTATTGTGTAACACCTGTAAGTGTGCAAGATTGTACTGGGTTTATGCAGAGCCCAGGAGCTGCCCCATGTCAGGTAGGAGCCAGCTACCCACTGCTGCCAGAGGTGAGCCATGAGTGAAGTATGTGCCCTGGGGAGAGCAGATTTTAAAAAGGGATAATCTGCTGCACAACAGCATTGGCTACACAAGGAAGCATAGGTAAGTATATAAACTACAAAACTGAAGCTTAACATGTTAATGGGAGGGAACAGAAGAGTAAGTATTAAAACAAACTCAGTCTTGTAGATAGCCTTAGGATTTTGTGAGATTTTTCACATTTAAACCCATAAAACAATTATAATGTGACTATATTTTATTTAAAAAAGAGAGAAATGGAGATTTTTCCATTTATATTCCTAAATGTAAATTATGTATATGTCAGTGATTAGAACAGAATGTAATTACAGTATAATTCTCTGTAGTTATACAGCTGTATTACAAACTTGAACACTTCAATACAAACTTCAGATACTTAAATGCCTAAAAGAGGCAGTACGAAAAATGTCCATCTTCTCTATTGTTTAAAAACTTGGAGATAAATGTTCCTGCAAAAACTCAGGCTGTATAAAGACATAAATATTTTTTTTAAAGTTACAGTGGTTTAAAAGCAAAGTGTGCGGAACTTTATCTGTAAGAGCAAATGGAATGAAAGACATACCTACATTTTTTGAACACCTACACTTCCTCTATGGCTAATATTGAGGGGCAGATGCACTGAAATTTTGTGATAAATATTAGATGTTGATGGGTGCACAAGAATCAAGATGGAAAACCTTTTCTCCTCCTCTACTTTCTCCTTCCTTTGTCTATCTTCCCCGTCCCTTCCCTTATCCTTTTCCATTCCCCTATCTATTCCCCTTTCTATATCTGTTCCTTTCCCTTCTCTTCCAAGTCCCATGTTATGCTTCCTGACCCTGTGTTGGCAATATGAATTTCCCTCACTTATAGTTCTTGTATATAAAGACCAATTATGCAGATGAGGAGAATTTCACCCAAAATAAATTGCATGTTTCATCTGATTATGGGTAATAGACTATTCCAGACCTACACTGTCCTCAGGTGGAATTGAAGGATGCTTTAAACATCAAGGACTATATTCATAACCATTATCCTCTTAACCCTTTGATGTGAAAAGATTGCTATAAAATTTACTAAATTCATCTAAAATGGCTTTTGAATCTCCAATCACTTTGTTCTCTGCATTAATAATACTAGGACTAATCCTGCATGACTTGTGAGATTTAAGATGAGTAGCTAATAGCTTTTGAATCAAGAGCGCCTTTCAAGGGTGCCTCTAAGCAATATCTAAAACTATGCGTGTGCGATTTGTCTTATCCAAATTGGTGCAAATTCGGAAAGCTATGTAACATATACACAAACTGCATTTTCATTCACAGTGTTGTAGACCATGATTTTCCTAGCTCATAAGTGCAAATATAGTCTGAAGATTAGCAGTGGAATTTTTACACAAAGAATAGAAAAGAATTACACATGAATTTTTACAGCCACTTTTGAAAATTTAGCTCTATTTATTCGCCTAGCAACCAGGGAGATATAATTGGTCTTAGACTGGTTTTGGATCCTAGGTATTTTTTAATTTTCTCTCTGTTTCCTGGATTTCACCAGCATGGCATGAGGTTAAGGCTAACAAACGGAGACCAGTATTTTTCCCTTCTGTTCTCCACCCCTTACCCTTTAGCTGTCAAATGAAAGGCAGTTGGAAACAATGAGTAGAGCTACAGACACAGGTAAAACTTGAGTCTCAGTATTCAGAGTCTATTTACAGTCTTAGCACTGTCATTGCTCTCTTTGTCAGACCTTCTTTTTCCTTCATAGTCTGCGCATATCATGTTTATTCTTACCTGTTTGTCTTGCTTTTCTTCCCTATTCTAACTTGTTCAACTTCAGTATTTCTTCTTTTATTCCTTTTCCCCACATAACCTCCTAGCTTTTTGGTAGACTTCTTTGCTTCTATCCCCAGAAGATACAGTAGAATTCATATACTATTTTTTTTTTCCTGCTGCTGCTTATTTCTTGTCTACTTAGAGGATAAACTTCTCTGAACAAGGACTTTGCTACTATTTCTGCACGCAGTGCCTGGCCCAAAAGGACATCAGATGAGTTCATCTGCAACTCCTCTGTATGAAATTACGAAACACTTTTTTCAGAATTGTGTAATTTGAGTGCTTTCAGCTTCCGTTGAAAAATAAATAATCCTATTGTCATGAACAAGGCATCTACTGATACCTCTGTCAAGGCGCCCAACGTGGTAAAATCACAAATATTCAGGATTGTTTAAAGTCTATGTACAATCTTAGCATTACAGAACAAGAGTCGTGCTTGTGAAAGTATCATTTTGGCATTGAAATGATTCAGCCTGTTTGTAAAATGGTTACTTCAGTTGTTGAGTAAGCCTTTAAGATCAAAGCTTTATGTGTTGTATTGGCCCTCTAAAAAAATGGTATCAGGAGTGGCATAAACACTAATCTAATGCATCCTATTCCCTTTTCTATGATAATTCAATCAACTGCCCAATTCGGAGTAAAACAAAATGTCTTTGCAGTCTCCATCCTCACAGAAAATAAGATCATACCAGACTGAAAATTATGAAAACTGAGTATTGCTGTGGCTGTGAACAGACCCCCCCACCCTCTGCCTGAGAGCATAGGTTCCTTATGATCTAAAGGTACAAAAACATTTCTCAAGTAATCTGCTGCTTAAATACCCAGAAATAATGAGGAGAGCTGTACAACTCAATGTCACAGTAGTAGCCCTATGTAATTCATTTTTCCTTCAGCTGAGTTTGAATCAACTGCTTATGCTTTGGGCAGAAGGATAGACAAGAGGACTCCAGAGGTCCTGTCCAAGCTTAATCATTTAATGTTTTTTTTTGTTCAGAGTCATGTCTTCAGAGACACTTTTACATATCTGATTGTGTCTCACCTGCAAAACCAAGGCATGCTGCAAAGTTGTGTACCATCTCCATTTTGAGATGAGAGTTGAGGGTAGTTCACATCCTCCCCTCTTTACTTTTCTCTCCTCCCTTCTCCTCTTCTCTACAGTAGGTACTTGCACCTAGAGCTGGAAAGGGTCTGTGCTCTGTGCAGATCTCTGGGTTGCATGTTCAGGAGACCAGGCTCTGATCTAGATGATCATCAGACTTTAGAGACTACCACTCCTGAGCTCATATCTACTGAGAAGGAGGAACAAAGCTAGATAAAGGCATGGAAAATATGTAGCATATCACAATGAGTTTATCTTCATAGTATTCTAAAGATCTGAAAAAGCAGTGATAAATGTGGGATTTGGCCTATGAAGACTAAAGGAAAATGCCATTTTCTCAGTATTCTCTTAGGTCTGGTTGAGACTAGCTGTGAACTGGTTTGTATACTGCATTAAAAAGGACAGCAGAACAAGCAGAAGTCAACAACTGCACACATTTTAAAGGTTAGAATTTACAAGTTGTAAACAGTATATGAAAAATACATTTTATTGAAAACAGAATATATTTAAAACTGGGAAATTTCAATGCCAGAAAATACATATACACACGATATCTTATCAAAACTTGCAATGTTTTAAGATCAACAGGTTAATTAATACAAATTTGTTTTATTGAGTAACTTCAACAAAAATTGCAGCACAGTCAGTGAAAGAAAGCTATGTTTACATGCTGTCAGTCTTATGCAGTTGAACTGCCTGGGAAGGCCAGTGTGGCTGTGGCCACCACATCAGGACTACTTCATGCACTGCACCTTCTCAGACAGGGGTAGGGGTGCACACAGCTATACATCCCTACTTTGCAGAAACCTCTTGCCAAGAAGTACCTAATAATCTTCTTTGTGACATAAGAGAAACACAGACTCCACGTACCAATAATATAATATTTGTGCATACCACCAATCCTAGCTGTGTCTATCAAAGTAAGTATAACAAGTTATACCATGTGAGAGTATGACCGGAATTGTTCTTAATGGCATTTGTTGAGTTATTTTTCCTAGTAAAGTTGTACTACCCAGAAACTGTTTATTAAAACTAAATGTGGCAGTTCTCCATATTCTCCAGCAGACAAAGGGTCTTTTCAAAAAAGGAGCTCTACTGTAGTGAATCTCCTGGTGCTTTAAATAATCTTCCACAGAAAACATTATTTTCAAAGTTATCTTTATATATCTTCCCCACAACATGCTTCCAGTTTTGAATATCTACTGAATACACATTTATAGCTACTATATTTTAGCTCTCTAAAATACATCTTTCGCTAGTATAACTGTTCTTTCTCTATAACAAAATAAAAATAAATATTAAATAACACAGTTGACAGTACTGTGCAGTATAAAATTGTTTGCCTGTGTTAGTGTTCAAATCCCCTAGGCCTGTTATTTCCTGAAAGCAAGTAAGAAATGACATGTTTTAATTAATGTTGATTTAATAAGATTTTAACTCTGCTTGATGGATATAAGCTAAAAATCAATCACTGTCTCTTAATTTTCAAATCAATCCAAGAATATAAGAAATGAAACATCACAAAAGTCACTTATGTAGAAGATATAAACTGATGGGAAGCTGTTTGATTTATTATACAACAGATAAGATCTGCACCATACAGCTTCCTTATGTTTTATGAGCCTATGAAATCTTTCTAATGAAGGCTATTCCTGAACTCATAAATTTCATATTCTAGCCTGTAAAGCTAGACTTGGTCTGATAAAAGTATTAATTATAAAAACAATCCTTCTGTTGATCTAATTAAGAGAAGCTCTTTGAATGGAAGACATAAAAATGGAGCTAACTTCTGCCACAATACATCCACAAGGGAGCAGCAAAACTGACAACTGGTTTCCTATTACTTTTCAAATTGAAACAGAGGGGGAAGTCTTCACAGACCCTTTTACATATCATTATTTCATATTTTGCTTCTTGGGGTACTGTGTTCCATAAGATACATATATATATTTAAATTTCTTTCTTAATTGAAAATGAAATTAGTCCATAAATCTCAGTTATTTTTCTAGAAAGCTGAGTTTGAATAAGTGGTAATAATTCAGGATACAAGATAAGATGCATAGATATGGTAGACAGCGTAGACATTAATAAAAATTACTCTGAAGGAGGCCAGGACCATTCATATGCTCAGTTACCTCATTCAGCTGAGAGAGGCACTAATAACTTGCTGAGAAACAGAGGATGCTCAAGCTGCCCATCAGCTGTAACTGATGTGTTCATTGACTCAGTGGAAAATTCCTTTGGTATAGTAGAGGACATCTCTGTTCTTTTCTCTCTCCTGGTTGTGATCATTCATTCTAACTATTACTTTTGGTTATAAAGATATCATCTTTATTTCAAATATTCTCTGTTTTCAAGATCAAATTAGAGTAACAGAGTTAGGCTTGTTTTTCCATGTTAGGTCCCGTTCAAAGAAAGCATTTGAGCATGTGTTTAAATTTAGTTCTATTGGAAACAACACGCAAACATGTTTTTAACATTAATATAGAAACATCCAAATATGAATGATTTCCTGAGTGGGAGCTTTAATCTTTACCAACTATTTGGTAGAGCTCAAAGCACGATGAACATGTGACACTTTTATTTTGCATCAAAAATTTGCATAGTAAAGAATAATCTGACGAAAGAACTAAGTTAAAACAAAAATGAGTTGGCTGAATAATTGAAAATTATCCTTAGTGTGCAGAGAAGAGAAAGTACACACAGAAGATCTTTTGAGCTTTCTGTAAAATACAAGGACCACATAAAAAGTCAGCTGAAGTTGCAGTTATTTACCCTGTATTTCTATGAAACCATGCACACTCTTTCCTAAACATTATTTGTCTTTCTATGGAGCAATTAGAAATCCTCCACAGTGAAAAAAAAGAATGTTATCAATTAAGTATCATTTTCCATTTCCTTATTTATGATCCCGTGGCTACTAAGCATCAGTAATTTCTGCTCTGCTACAATGTCACTAGGAAGATTGATTGTGCATGTCAACTGGATATGAAGAGATTTAAATGGAAAACATATATTTGCAGCTACACCAAATTCACTTTTTCAAAAAGAGTTAGTCAATTATATTTTTAAAAATGCAAGTTTTAAGATTCTTCATATCTCTGTGAAGATGAAAGCCCTAGGTTTTCCCACAGCATTTTTATTGATGTTGTAATACTTATACATACAGCAAGCATGAAACTGAAATATATATATATATTATTATTGTTTAAAAACAAGCACTTGGTAAATAGGAAGAGCCAAGAACAAGTCTGAGCAGATCAATTTAAATCATCTGCCTGTGGATATAAATTATGGTACAGTTAATTAGATAATTGCTATAGAATCACACAAATCCAACTAGCCTTTGTTTCATTCAGTGAATATGGTAGATGGTGTTAAGGGAGAAACTTGTCAACATTTTGTATTATGAATTTTTTCCAAATTATTATCCAAAAGTAACCTTTCCCATCCTGTTGAAAATGGTGCTTATCTATTTCTGACATGCTTGTGTCCAATCTTTTAGGAACCTTTTTTCCACTTGTTTATAGAGATGCTTTAGCTCTTCTTTCAGCCCTGGAACTTCAGCACTGGCTAGCATATGGGGAACAGTTTAGACTTAGCACTGCTGAGAGCCTCATTCATGCATGGAATATGATTCTCAGGTTTTTTAAGGGAATGTCTGTTTGACCAGTGGGGTTCAATCCTTTGGGTGTGCTCAGGGCACATTGAAAACAGTCAACCCACTGTTTTGAGTAGGTTGCCTTTCCCACTGACTTGTGATGTTGAGTACTACAAACCAGTGCCTGCTTTAGAAAAGACGTGAGCCTCAGTTTCTGCACTGTGGAAGCCATATGTTCCTATTCTGGCCCTGTAAGTTTTTGTTTTACACAAAATCATACAGGACAGACTGAAGAAGCCAGGGTGAAGGGCTACTCAAGGGGTATACGTTCACATCGTTGTCCCAAACTGATGAAAACATAGAGAATTTGAAAATGACAATCCTGAATCCCAACTGAGCATTTCAGTTAGGATTGTTGACTGTTCTGGCCTAGTGCCATCTCTCTGCATGTGGAAAAGGTTCAAGCTGCTGACGCAGTTGCCTGTCTTCGCTGTCTCAGTCCTGTCTAGCACTGATACTTCCCTATGTAAATGCTTATGGAGATGTCAGGAGGGGAGTCAACTCTTTACAAGAGTAGATAATGGCAGGACAAGGGGAAATGGTTTTAAGCTGAAGGAGGGAAGATTTAGGTTGGATATCAGGGGAAAGTTCTTTACTATGAGAGTGGTGAGGTGCTGGAACAGGCTGCCCAGAGAGGTTGTGGATGCCCCGTCCCAGGAAGTGTTCAAGGCCAGGTTGGATGGGGCCCTGGGCAGCCTGGTCTAGTATTAGATATGGAGGTTGGTGGCCCTGCCTTGCGGCAGGGGAGGTAGAGCTTGATGATCCTTGAGGTCCCTTCCAATCCAAGCCATTCTATGATTCTATGATTCTATGATTCTATGATGTCCTTGTCAGGCCTCTCACTCACCTATGCATATATGGGAAGACTGGACACTAAACACAGGACTGAGGATTACTTTGCAGAGACCATGCGAAAGCACTGTGTCTTGCAGGATCCAATCAATTATTTCTGTCTTTGATCCCTCAGTGTATCATTTTCTTATATTTTGATGAGTGTTTTCAGTTCTTCGCAAATAGGAGTGAATTTGTTGTGACATTCTCCAAGGAGTGATTTCCTAAAGGGGAATTGTTGCATAGAAAGGTGAAGTTCACAGGTTCTTCAGCAGTGTCAGGTTCCTGCTGCAGAGAATTAATCACAGGAGGGTGAGGAAGTCTAGAAAAGAGATCTGCATATATTGAGGATCCCATTCAAGAAATGGAAGAGACTTTCAGTGAAGATATGACTACAGCACATTGTACAGTCCTGCCAGCCTGCCTTCTGGAATTCAGTTACCACACAGAAAAAAAGTACTCTATGTCTTTGTCTCTTCTCATATCACTGTAAGACCTGAAAGAAAAGGAAGACAGCTGCTGGCATTTAGGTTATATTAAGTTGATTGACATGTAACACATACCATAAATTGTTGTAGGGACTCACAAGGATGAAAGGGTTTAGCATTTTTGGAGATGAGGAGCAAAGTTTGGAGGAAGTTATATATAAGATAGTATTAATGCACAAGTGGAGGTTGTGGTTACTTGTACAGCAGAGGTTTTATTTTCCACAGATGAGATTTTTTGACCATGCACTATATAATACAATACTACTATATACCACTGTTCTCTACAAGCATAAATTATAGAAACCCCTTATCCTGGAGATACACTACACTCTATGGCCCGTTACTCATATATGAGTGTCTGTTGTGTTTTCTTCTTGGGAAAATTACCTAAACAAAAGCCCTTTAATTTTTTTTAGCATCCTGCCTTCTCCTTCTCTTTTCCTTCAGTCTTTTCCCCATCTTTTTGCCCCTGATATATATAAAGGACCTATGATTTTTTACCACAAAATGAATGAATCTTGGTACAATGTAATCCTGAATCTAGAATCATGACCCCGTTGTTTTATGAGATCTAAGGCCTCCTTTCAGGTCTGGTTTTCCACTGACATCTTTGACACGCTTCACTAGACCTAATAGCTCCCTATTACCAGCTACAATTTAGCATCTGAGCCAGGAGCTGGAGGAAAAAGGGAAAAAGGAGTGTAAATTATACGGACTTGTGGTGAACAAAGGTTTTATTTCTCCTGAGCACAACCCTTTGATAGGAAAACGGGGGAGACAAATGTGTTGCTAATTTAATTAAGTAGTATGAGATGGCAGAGTCCACAGATGCCATTTAGGACTGGATTAATCAAGAGCAGGTGATGAAAATGAATAGTCACACATAATGTTAGCATTTTTAACAATCCGACACAGTCTAATGGAATCAAGTGCCATTTAACAACAGGGCTCAGTTTTGCTTGCTAATCCAAATTTATCTACACTTTCACCCTGCACGTTCATGTGGATCAAGAACTGTGCCCTCTCATTCCCATTAATTTTCTGGTACATTTTTAGTTATTGAGCATTTTTCCTGACATGTTCATATCCACTTGTATCACGTGGAAAACAACACAGTGAGGGCTGTGAATACGTTGCATTCTAACTGCAGAACAATGTTTACATGGAGCAGTTAAACACCTTTCAACAGCTGAGAGGTGATCGTTACCAGCATGCAAACTTCCTTTTCCTCTTTGCATTCCTTTCTAAAAGTATAGGAAATGTCCTGGACAGCTGTTTCCTTATCAAACCCAAACCCAAAAATATTTTGGTCTTTAATTTATTGATCACCTGTGGCAATTTAGTACAACTCTTCCATTGTTGCTCTATCTTTCTTGACAGTACCTGAAGAACGGGAGTTAGTAAAATCTTCTGTTTGGTCTCCAGTGAAAGAGTTATTGGATGAAGATGAAAATCTCTGTCAAACTGAAAGCAGACTTCATTGCATATGAAGTCACAGTCTCCCAGTGAAAGTTTTTGTTGTTGTTGTTATTGTTTTTATTTTTCCTATAATTTCAATGGCTATTATGTAATGCTGGGAATCAGAACTGCATCTGATTGGTCTTTTACTTGTGAGCAGGCTATGGACTCAACAAAAACATAAACTTTATAGAGCAGTGAGCATGTAGCTTGGTCCTCCAGTCTTCTGACAGCTTTTGACACAGAGGAGAGTGTAGAAAAGTGGTGTGACATCTGTTTCTCATCCCCCATGTGCAAAGGAGGTATAAAGACTGTCACCTATGCCAGGGCCCTGAAAGCTTTATGACCTATTAGTTCTTTATGTGGTGCCATAAAAGCAAACCACATCCTGTCCAACATGAGACTGACAGAGCATTCTGCAATATTCCTAGTTTTCAAAGTCTGAGCTCTCTTTACCCTTTTAATGGATGGATTTATTGCACAGTAGAGTGCAATTTCCCATTATTTGTTAGCAGGACTGAGGGGAGCTTCTTTGCATCATGGGGAGAATATTTACCCCATCTGAACTACTCCGTTAGGTGCTGTACATCTTGCTGCATTTGTAGAGCTTCCTTTTCTAAAGGTTATGAAAGTCAATCACAAACAGGAAAAAATGATATATATAAGGCATGTCTCAGTTGCCATCTTTCAACACAGATATTCTCCAGTCCCTGAAGTCTTTTTAGAAAAGCAGAACTACATCTATTCACCATTAGAATATCCATAGTCTTATGTAGTTCTGAATATTAACAAATCCAGTGCAATAAATTCAAAGATAACCTATACATTTCTTCTTTCCAATTAGCATTAGCAGAATGACCTATTTGGTTCTGCGTAGTGTTCTTCCGCTTTCTGTTTTTTCAGATGACTTTTTTATTTGTCCTGACAAATATATCTGTGACAGAGAGGAGTGGATACAATCAGGAGGAAAAAACACCACAGCTTCCCCACAGCTCACAGGATAGAGAACCTGAAAACACAGGCAAAACCCAAAGCCAATGTGTTTTTATATGAATGTGTTTTTATGATAAACAAAATCATCACAATGAATTTCATGATTTTGTTGCCAGCTGTTTATGAATATAGCACTGTGAGACTTAAAACTTTGGTAAATGTGCTGCAAGGCACTTAGCAATAGGGAATCAAGGGTGTCCTTGCCCAGCTACTTGCCTTTCCATTGTATGGTGGTAATTAGGCAGTTAAAACTCATAGCTTGGGCTAATCCTTCACCTGACATACACCTCAGTGCATGTCTCTCTTGTCCTGTATTCACTCTATCATCTTAAGTTGTTCCAGTTGTACTTGCCAGGAGTTGTCTTTAATATCCACAAACTTAGGTGCATTTAAAAAGCTTCTGTCACAGCTGAAGAAGTTACCACATCTTCCTGGTCACTAGTGCCCCCTAATTGAGACAGCATGGCTCACAGAGTAAGTACTCAGAGACTTCCTCTTGCTGACCCAACTTCTTGGAAGAGCAGAAATAAGGAAGATTCAAACAGAACTGGTATAACAAGCTGAAGGAACCATGTCCTTTGATTCTAAAAAACTTTGTATAGAGCTGGTAGTTTTGTATCAAAATTTGTGAGATCTGTGAGAAATGAGTGATAAAGGAGAGAGAATTTCTGTGTGCCTGTCCTGGAGGCCTGAGTTGAAGTGGAAAGAGAAGTTGCTTTGATTTGGAGGGAGAGTGAGGAGGTAGGAATAGGGTGGGGGAGGAAAAAAAGAGGGAGAGAAGGGATTATAGAGAGTATCTGGTGTCTCTTGCTTTAATTAAGGTTTCAGAATAACATCCATAAAATTCTTTCTTTTAAGTGCTCATGCTTTCTCAAGTATGTTCACGTTTAGAGATGTGATCTTGAACACCTCATCACTTATTGAAGGTTATATTTTGAGGTATGTGTGGGTCTCTTAATTAAAAATTTCAAGTAAAATATTTAGAATACTTCTGAATTATAGAATATTTTTATTTTGCAAATGGAAAAGTGTAACCAATAGTCTAATTGCATTTTAAATTAAAACCAGTATTAAATTATAACAAAGGAAAAAGTTAAAAGAATTACAGTCTGGATTTATGTATATGTGTCGAAGATTAATGCCTTTGGTTTACTTGGGTTGAAATATATATTCTAATAAGGTGTTAAAATTAGTTCTGAGAGTGCTCATATGGCAACTATGAATATGCTATAACAAAGTGTAATTAAGCCTCTCTAAAGCTTTTATCTCTTTCTCTCCTCCTTCTCTCCCTCTTTCTCTCTCTATTTTTTTTGACAATACTAATGGGATCTTAGGTGCAAGGACTCTTTTCTAAGCAAAATTATAGTTTCATAGAATTGCACGAGCAAAATCCTTTGTGTATTCTCACTGAAAAGAAAAAGAAAGATAAGAAAATCATGACGGTAAAAGCCTGGTGCTTCCAAAATTGTGGGTACTGTTTGTGATCATTTTACATTATAAATATCCACAAATTATCAGTCAGTCTTCACCACATGGTTCAAAAACCAAATGGATGAAAAAAAAAGATAAAATGGCTAAATTATAGCAGTTAATGTGTCATGCTTTATCTGGAAGATGGTAACAGGTAGGGTAACAGGGTCTCTATTAGGACCTTTAGCATTTGTGGAGGCAACATGATAAGAACAAGATGGCTATTCAGAACTACATGGACAGTCTGGAGAAAAGGGTCAACAAGAATCATGTGAAATGCAGGAAGGAAAAGCATTGAGCCTTTTGCCAAGGAAAGAAGAGTTCCTTGCAACATTACAGGCTGGGCCATGAGCACTGGGAAAGCATTTCTATAGAGAAAATCTGGGGAGAACTGGTGGATTGCAGGCTGGACAGAAGCCAGCAGCATGCTGCATAAGTACTGACAGCCAGCATCACTATTGATTGTTATCAAGTCCATAGCCAGTAGGTTGTGGGAAGTGCTTATCCTTCTAAACGTAGCACTCATGAGGTGATAGCTAGATTCTAGGTGTAGTTTTGAGCTTCCATCGAAAGAAAGATGTCCATCAATGGGAGCACTTTTAGCAGAAGACCATAATGTTGGCTGGAGGCTGATTCACTTGCTTTGTTAAAACAGGCTGATGGAATATGGCTTGTTCACCCTGAGGAAGAGATTATTATGAAAAACTTAACAGCAGCCTTCCAGTACGTATGAGAAGGTTATTCAGAAGACAGAGCCACATTTTCCTCAGTGGTGCATGGCAGGGCATAAGGAGACAAAACCTTAGGTTCAAACAAGAGTTGGTCTGGTTAACCAGATACAAGGAACTATCACTGCAAGGATAGTGCAGATGTGAATGGGCTTGCCTGGAGAGTCTGCGGAGTCCATGTTTACTGAGAAATCTGATTTGACCTCACAGCTGACACATCTTGAAGTCCTTCCAACCTGAACTGCCATGTGATTTCACAAGAGTTGTTACTAATAGTGCTTAGGTTTGTTTAAAGGTGCTACACCTGGATTAGTAGACAACTGAGAACCTCCAGATGTGGTAGTGCTTGACTGTCACTGAGTTACCAGGCTCCATAGCTCCCATGGCCCTGCCTGCAGCACTTGGAACAGAACAGCGTTGCTGGGAGTAGGAGGAGGAGGTGTCTGTTGTGTTCCAGCGGGGCAACAATGGGTGCAGCCATTTTCAGGAAGTTTCTGTCACCTTCTGGTCTTCCTCATGCAGTAAGGTATCTCTACTTGTATCAAAGATAAATACCTAAATAGTGCTGCAGGTCTTCCCATCCCACATAGTGACTGGGAAATGCACAGTGAATACTGCTGGTGTATATAATTAAATAGGGTGAATATTGTTAAAACAACTATTGTGGCATATATGGAATGTGTAATAATCTCATCCATTTGGCATACTAAATATTGAATTTCTTGCCTGCTTAGTATTTTAATAGTGCAGCCTTATCATTGCAACTGTTCTGGCAAGTTTATGTAGATCACTGATCCAAAAATCACAAGAGGCGAGAGTCACAGAATCATAGAATGGCTCAGATTGGAAGGGACCTTAAAGCCCAGGCCTTGAACATCTCCAGTGATGGGGTATCCACAGCTTTCTCTGGGCAACCTGGTCCAACACCTCACCACCCTGTGAGTAAAGAATTTCTTCCTAACATCTCATCCCTTGCAAAGTTTAGTTCCATCTGAGCCTTGGATTTCCTGATCCCACCTCTACGTGTCCAGATAGCATCCCTATATTCTTCCCAGGCAATCCATCCCTCCTTCCACTGCCAGTACTTTTCCTTTTTTTCCCTCAGTTTGACCAGAAGGTTCTTGCTCAGCCATGCTAGCTTCCTGCATCCTCTGCTTGATTTTTATATGCTGGAGTATGGTAGAGCTCTTGTGTTCACAGAAAGGTGTTCTTAAAGAACACCCATCTCTGTTCTATTCCTGTGTCCTAAGGACAGCTTACCAGGGGAGCTCATCCAATGATTCCTTAAACAGCCTGAATGAAGTTTGCTGTCCTGAAATTCAGGATCCTGACTCTGGTCTCTGCCAGGCCCATGTTCCTTGAGATCACAAACTCACGCAGGGCATGGTCACTACAGTCCAGACTGCCTCCAGTCTTAATCTCTTTAATGATCTCTTCAACACTGGAGAGCATCAGGTCCAGTAACACTTCACCTCTGATCATTCCTGAAATATGACCAAACTAGACACATCAGTTGTTTTCACAGGTGAATTTTCAAATAGTCAGATAACACTGTCAAAGAAATACTGAAAAACATCTAATGTTTACATCAGTTTTCTTCTTTACCATTTCCCTCACAAATGATTACTCCAGAAGGGAACTGTATTGCAGATGGGTGTGGAATGGAGTGAACAGTGGGCTGACCAAAGCTTCCCATCCTTATGTTGTGCACAAGATACTAAGGAAAACAATAGGGATCAAACAGAAAATTGGGGAAGCATGCCAGAGAGGAAGACTGGGAGTGAGAATGTAGATGCACAGTAGGTGGAGGTGGGAAGGGGAGGTGCAAAGAAAAAAAGGAAGCTGGTAATGTAGAAAATAGTATGACAGACTGATGTTTTTCTTCAGCTACAGATATTTTCAGAAAGGAAATCTATCTACTGGCATTGAGCATCATGTAAATAATAACAATTCTATCAATATATAACTATACTGTCTCCAAAATACCTTCACTGGCTAGTGCATCTTTTGTACATTTAATTTTTGAGCCTTTAATTTCAGGTGCTCATATGTGTTAAGTACCAGAATATTGTGACAATGAAGTTTAGATAGTAAGCAAAGCGGTGCGTAATTGCAAGAGAGAAAAGGCACTGCAAAAAATGCACCAAAAAATCAACTAAACGACAACACTAAAACCATTTCTTTCCATTGCTAAATAAATCTGCTGATCCAGAAAGGTCTAGCATTATGCAAAAATTCCTGCCATTCTGTTGGTTAGGTTTAGTCAAACTGTGTACTTTGCCTGTGAGCCATTTGACTCTTTGCTTATCTGAAACATCTCTAGAAAGTGTGCAGGAAAGACTTAGTTTTCTCCTGATCTGCACAAGAATGGATGGAGATACTGAGAATAGTTTCTTCTACTGACCCAGTGTGTGAGGAGGGAGAAAATGGTATGTCACATATGGACGAAGAATAGATTATGGGAATGAAGGAGTTACAGAACTGAGCTTATCCCCTCTAGGTTCAGTACCCAGGATACTTTGGGAAAGCCTAAAAGGCTCTGACCTCTGGCGTCAGATACCTTATCTTGGTTTGTCAAGGTGAAATTGATTCTAAAAATATCAAAATTTTGCATACTATTGAAACTGGAAAGATGGCAGAAGCAGGATTTGTCTCTTTGCAGATAGAGTATCAACACAGCTCACAAGTTTTCAACTTCATTTAGAGTATAGCCATTAGAACTGCACAGAGTATTCTAGTTCTGTTTCACTAATAATGAGATAATTTTTCTTCTTTTCTCCCTACCTGCTTACATATATGAGTGTCAGACTTACTCTAGTGCATTAAGGTTCTGTCCTTGGCAAAGACGCTGTTTTGCTGTGCTGTCCCACTGAAGCACTCTGTATCATGTCAGGCTTTATTGATCTGTGTAGATGTATGTTTCTAGATCAGTGGAGATCTGCCACAACAGTAGAAGAACACTACTTAATTACAAGAGCTGAAAGGACTTGCTTTCCAACCTATAAAAAATCTTGATGAAGAACCCTTGACATGTATGGCAGCCATCAAGGAGCCTCCATTCCTATCCTTTTCATAGCTAAAATACCAGATATTCTAGATTCATCTCCGAACACACACAAGTTTTTTGTTTGTTGTTGTTGTTATATTGGTTGTGGGTTTTTTTTGTTTGTTTTAAACAGGAAACAAATCTTGTTTTGAAGTGTGAAATATGGCACCTATACAGATGTCTGAATATTCTATAAACACCTAAGGAAAAATCTGTCTTAGGATTCTTGTATGGTTTAATAGCACATCTTTCCTCCTTTTTACTCAAGAAGCATATATAAATGTACTTGAGGCCTCCGAAAAGTCGGCAGAGATGCAGCAAATCCCAATGAGGAATTTTGTCTCATAGCTTTAGAAATTGCATAATTACGTAATTGTTATGTTTCTTTGTTTAGGTGTGTGCACTGTGGTCTCATTAATCTGTAGTGCGAGACTAAAATGGCCACAGTTTCCAGCAGTATGATAAGACATTTTGGCTGCTACATTCATAGAGATAAATTGGTTATTTTACAAAATCTCAAAGGGTGAAAGCTTGGGGTTTTATCTTAACGTTTGTCACATGATCTCGCCGCATGACATCGCAAATCTCCCGTCTCTGCTTTGTTGGCCTATATGCATGAATAATTTTCCCAGTGCTTGTTTGTAACCGAGTGGGAGAAAGAGAGAATTACTGCTGCACAATCTCTTGTTGTCCGTGATCAGCATTCCGTTGGTCTGAGCTGGCTTACAACAGTGTAAAGACATCAGTGGCATGTGTTATAATATATTGGGCATTGTCCTCCTGAAGAACGCACGAAAGAAAGAACATTGTTCTACTAGGGAGCAATTCATCGGGTTTTTCCCAGAGACTCTTGGGTCAAGTTTTTATAGGCCTATTTGATTTTCAAATTCTTTTTCCCCCTTTTTCCTCTCAGTGAGCCATAGTGTCCAAACTTGTCTACATTTACTTCCCATGTTTTGTGCATGGTAGATGTCCTTTAAAAAGAGTATCTCAAATAAGTCTTTATTCTTGTTTTGTTGGCTCTTATTCTGTGTTTTCATGAACTCTGGCCCTGGCCATGGCAACTGCAAGAAAAATGTTAACATTGATTGACAGGATTAAGAAAGCCTCCATGCCTATCCGCATTTCAAACACTTTGGGAACAATGGTGTTTGGTGTGATTGAATTAATGAGATATCGCGGACTGTCAAAAGAGCACACATACTTTACATAAACCTGATTATCTTTGCATGGCAGAAATGAAAAAAAAAGGAGGGAACAGAGGTTTGGCTTTCACTCATACCTCCAAAGGAGCCATCAAAGTGTGTGCCCTGGCTCAGAGAGTGATGTGCCGGCTCAACTGGCCTGCCCTCCCTTTCTCTCCGCATACTGCCTGCTTCTGCTTAGCATACATCAGCTATGGGCTTTAACAAGTCTATTCAGGCAACTGGGCCCAAAACAACACTCTTTTCACAACTCAGCACCTCTGTGCTGATTTTTTTTTTTTCCATTGGAACTATTGTTTAACTTGAACTAAGCATACATTTCAACAATTAGACCTGAACCGGCTCCTTCTGCCCTAGCTTAACCCTGAAGAGTGATATCAGTCATGATACAACATATATTTTGAGAGGTGAGCCATAGCTGGTCAATTTCAACAGTAGAATTACTGCAGAGAGAATAAAATTTTACGAAGAACCTCTTCACACTTAAGGATTCAAATCATATTTCGATCCTCTGGGAAATTTTTTAGCATGCACAGTGATATGGTGAATAAAAAAAATTTACTGAAGTAGTGCTGTATTTTAACATAAACTTTTTTTTTCCCCCAAGAGGACATCACGTATTAAGAGGCTGTGAAATTAAATGTAATCCAAAAGCTGAAAGGATTCTACATGCCTACCTACCTGTCTGTCTATCTGTCTACTTACCTGCCTTACTACTTCTCTAATCGTTTTACATGGTCCTTACTGCCACAGATGAGTATTGCTTCCTCAAATGTATGCAGCACTGGCTTAGTGGAAATTGTAGTTTTAAGGGAGGTGGCATTTGGTAACTGCATACTTTGTATCAGAGCTTCCAAGCTTTTTGAACCAGGTAGTTACTTTTTCTATTTAATTGAACTCACTGAATCAGTCTGTGGGTTTTTTTGTTGTTGTTGTTGTTGGTTTGTTTTTCACTCAAAACATGACTCATGCAACTTTTTTTTCCTTCTGAAAGTAATTTTCTTTCTTTTGTGTGCTAAATGCAATTAAAGAAAAATGGAGAAAAGCTGTTTGTTTAAAAAACACTTGTTAGCAAATTGTGTCTGGTAATATTTCTAGCTTGACTGGAGAAAAGCGATACCAGGAAACCCTCAAAAAATTTTTCTCATGTGAATTTCTGTTTCTGCAGCCATATAAAACATGGATAATATGAATAAAATTTAAATAAGTGTTCTAACTTTGCTAGTATACTTGCATCTCCCCAAACCTCTAGACCTCCCAAGCTCCTCCTACCATTGCTTTACTCCTCAACCAGTAGGGTAATGAATCTGTTCTGTAAACATGAAAGATAATACTGTTGGGTTTTTTTGTTTGTTTGGGTGTTTGGTTTTTTTTTAGGATATTTAAGTCACAATCTGTGGATTTTTTTATTTCTATCACACTTTAGGTCTTAATAAGTAAACAAGATATACTCTTTTTCAGTGTAACTTCAGTGTTCTAAGGGTTCTAAGCTGAAAATTAAAGGTTTTGATGGCCAGATAGGGAATTTTTGCTTTCACTGCTTTACAGAATTTCCTCTAAAATGTTATGTTATTCTCTCAAGCTTTGGTGATTCTATGTTGTGAAAAATGAATAATTTCACTAAGGATTTTGGAAAACACTATCAGCATACAGAAGTTTAAAATCACTCGGTGGCATGTGTTGAGTGTTGCTTTGTAAACCATTAAATAACTTATAGCAAAACTCATTTTGACATGTGTGCGTATTTTCTGAGGCCATGGATTAAGTGGCAGACCTATCATAACAGATTAATGATGCAGATCAAAGAAAAAGAGTAGAGCACTGCACTGCAAAGTTGCAAAGGAAAATATTTCCTCCCAAAGCTCAACCAGTAGATGTCTCTGTTTCACAAACCTGCCAATGACACTAGCTGCCATGTCCTCCCAGTTATATCTACTGCATCCTTCTTGCTAGGAAAAATTCAACCTTGTATAAAAACTGAAAGCTGATGTAAGGAAGGTGGTATTTTGAACACTATATAAAGTTGCCTGAATACTCAAGATTTTTGAAATTCATATGTGCACATAGTAAGCAGCAGAGATAGAGACAGCTAGTCAGTCTGATACTTATCCTCAGTATAACAAGATGGCTTTGCGCTACATGACAGGTCTTGGACTTACCATCCTTTGCTCTTTTTTATGAGCAAAACACAACCAAGATTTATGGAACCACCACAGGTCACTTTAGCTTATGCATCTCATTTTCCCACTGTCTTCTTATCTACACTCCAACTAGTATGCTTTCCCCTCTACACCTTACATACTCATCTACTTCTTCTGGACTCTTCCTCCTCCAGTCACATGAGAAAGACTTAAGCAAGGGGAGTTCTAGTACTCCACTGGAGGAGAACAGCTTTCCTTCATGAGTCTCAAGAACTTGCATGTCCAAAAAAGAATATCTGTGGAAAAAGGAGATGGACAAAGAGCTGTCTTAGGGAAAGAGACAAGAGGGAAGAAAACCTAAGTATAATGACATAACCCTGGTGTTTCTTGTTGCCTTTGTGGGGCTGCAAGTCTGCAGTGCCTACTGCAGAGCACTCTGGTCTGCGCAGTAAGAAGCTGCTCCACTTGCCACAGAGCGCCACTAAGTTCCTTTCTCTCCCAGGGAGGAGCAAGAAATGGCAGTGCTGCCTGTTTCTCCTGCTGAGAGCTCTGTCAACAAGTTAAAATATGTTTTCCAGCATTCCTTTAAATTCACAGGGACAATTACATGGCTATGAGTACAGCAACATAAAAGAAGTGAGCAAGAAAGATGGCAACAGTGATTTCTGTTTTTGCTAACACAGGTATTGTTGATCTTCATGCAGACTTTAGAATGTCCTCCCTGCTCATTTTGGAGTAAACATTCACCCTGCCTTTTAATTTTCTTTCACCTTTCTGAATGAATATTACTCACTTTTCCTTTTATTAGAGATTTTGCAGTAATGCTATATTTTTCATTTATTAAAACTATTGTAAGTTGAAATATGGAATCTTTATTCTTGATGTAAATAAAATGTAGGTCTTTTCATCATCAAATAAATAATTTTCATTTCTGTAAAGCCTGAGGTTGAGGATTCACAACTGCTTTAAGCAGTTGAGGTCTGCTCTCAAAGTAAGTAATTCTGGTCTACCCACTGCCTTGTCTCACCACACTTTTCTCCTGCTTCTCTTGTGTCAGCACTAGCACGTGTGCATGCCCATGGTGAGCTTAATCATTTCCTCCACCTGCATCACCCCCTGGCTAATGTTAGCAAAGAGGAGGCAACAGGAACACCTGGCTGGAGGTTAGATGGGGTGGGATTTCCAGCTTTTAATTGCATATTTTAGTTAAATGAGCCTAGTGCAATGGCAGAACCCCAGCCCACAACAGGAAGTCTTTGAATGCTGTAGACACATACTTAAGGATATGGAATTAACAGCTCTAAAATTGTCATTTCACCCAAGCAAAAACATGTTTCTTCCTCTGCTATCTTTTTTTTCTATCTTCTTTTTCAGGAAAGAGAACACTTTCCGTTCTGGATCTGACATGACAAAAGACAGGTTCCTTTAATACAGACATTGCTATCAACTGTTCTAGATATAGGCAAAAATAAAAAAAAGAAAGCATGAATGAGAAAGCCAACTACAGTTTCTATACCAACTGAAAATTCTTATTATTACTGTAGAACTGTGGAAATTTGTACAGTCAACCATAGAAGACTCATGAAGATGTACTGGCAAGTAGCTAGGGAAGCAAGGAACAGAAAGATGCAGAAATATGACAGAAATAATGAAGAAAACCGCTTTCTTCTAAGTTTGTGTTGTCTAGGTCCCACTTTAAATCTTATATAGCAAATTAATTACTTCATCCTAACTTACCATCATGCACACAAAACCTTCCACCAGTGAACAGTGTACCTGACCCTCAACCATCACCCCTGTCTCGGGCCTCCTTCCCGAGGATATTTCCGCAGCCAAATTTCTCTTGCAGCTTGCACATAGCTGTCAGTGCCTTCAGAGCAGGAAGGAGTTCTGCTAGCAGACTTTAGTCTGCATTAACCATGCAGGCTTCTTCCATGCATACTGTTCCTGCCAATTTTGATGCCCCCTCTATCTTCTTTCATGAATAAGAAATGGTTCTTTCCTTTATCCTGACGTGTTTATCTAACATGTAAGTTTAGTTAAGGCCTAAATATAGGAAATAATTGAGTTCATGGAAAGCTTACATTTATTAGGCAGTCCTATTACATTTACTCTCAAGAAAGTGTGTCAGTATCTTCAAAGAATCATAAAATATCTTGAGTCGGAAGGCGCTCCTACAAGGATCACCAAGTGCAACACCTGATTCCACATTGGACCACTCAAAAATCAAACTGTATTTCTGAGAGTGCTGCTCAAATTCTCCCCTGATGCAGCTCCATGCCATTCCCTTGGGTCCTGTCGCTGTCCTCTTGCTCCTCACATGCCTTTCCCTCCAGAACCTTCACCATTTTTGTAGCCCTCCCTTGGATGCTCTCCAATAGTTTTGTCTTACACTGTGGTGCCCAAAGTTGTATACAGTGCTTGAGGTGAGGCTGCAACAGTGCAGAGCAGAGCAGAACAATCCTTTCCCTTCACCTGCTATCTGTGTTGTGCCTGATCTTGTATTAATACTTAGCTGACGGAGTAAAGGCTACTGCCAATGAGATTGGACTGCCACCAGCAAACATGAGCAGATGCTGAGTAATGCTTTAAAACATATTAATTAAAACATGGTACCTAACATATTGTAAAATACTATTCTGACAGACTCTTTATATCACATATCTGGTAATATCCTGATCCAACAGAAGTTCGGTAAAGGCTCTCACAATTGCATTAGTCTTTCTAGGAAAAGTCAGAGAGCACTCTTAACAGCATGATCGTCCTGTCACTTCTCCATTTTCCTAATTAATAAATCAGCTAGTGCAGAGTTAAGCACAAAGGATGTACAGCATTTGTTAGATTGTCAAAAAATGTTGCAATGGCATTGTAAGTTTTCCAGCACAAAGGCCATATATCCTCTGCTGTCAAAGATGTTTGGTATCCTAGTCCTTGAGAAAAAGATGTAAATCACAGAAGAGAAATTTAAAAATCAGAATGTGAAACTGAACATCATAGTAGTTGCCTTTAAACAATAAATATACAACTACATATTCTAGGTGGACCATTCCAGTTACACCTTCCTAATGAAGTTCCACGTTTTCAATTTTTAGCAAACATTTAGATAAAACTTTAAAAAACAAAATCATTTTAAGTTAACCTTACTGACTTTACAAATCTCTGCAGTAGAAATATTTTTTCTCTAATGGCAGTGTATGTAAAACAGTTCACTATACATACTATATATTTGTTGACTTAGATAATGACTTCCTGATCATATTTCCCCCTGACTTAAATGTATCAGCCTTTATTTTAAATCTTTCAGCATATAGAGGTTAGGAATTTTCCTTATAGTGATGGCTGCACTCTCCTTTTCAACTTTATTAGATGCATTCTTTGCACTGCAGATTCAGTATCCTTTAGTAACCGGAAATCATTAATAAATATAATTATCACTAGCAGTGCTGGAACAGGGAAAGCTTTGAGGTTAGCACAATGCCCTGGCACAACATGTTTGACTGGATGAAAAAGTTTACGGAGATTAACACCCACAGAGCTGGCCCACTGGTAGGTTGTTGCAGGTTAATGGAAATGTGTGGCAACAGGCAGTAACATTAGCAGGGTCTTTATCTTTAGGTCTCATAAATATTCTCCTTAACCCCTGCTAACACCCATGTTTCAGGCTTTTCGAGGAAGAATTAGGACAGCTAACTCCATGCTTATTGTAAGGATTAGGCACATTCAGTTCAGGGATTCCCCCTCCGTGCTTTCAGTTCAGAATTGTCCTGCTTTCTGGACACTTTGAGCCCGTATCAAGTGTTGTGATTTTCTGATTGCCACTTCTGGTCTCTTAACTAAAGGAAGGGAAATTAATAGCAAATTTCTAGGCTGTAGAAAGCTGACCTCCAAACATTTTCTTTGAAGTGTAGTGCTATATTAAATAAAGCTATGAAATGTTAAACTGAAGGTTCATGCCTTACTGAGCTGAGAGGCCAGTTTGGTCATTAAGTTAAATTTAAAAGAAGTATGAGCTTCTTGTAATCATATACAAGTTTATTGCTCTTTTCAGGTCTTTGTCAGTTTCTTTGTATATTAAACCACAGAGACTTTATTCTTTAGTAGATTGAAAATGGAGCTGGGAAGGGGTTAAGGATCTTCGTTGACTGCAATTTCTCAATCAGCCTCAGGAAGCCTCAGGTCAACTTTGCTCATAAAACTCTGCACAAATATTTCTTTTTCTATCAGAGGAATTCTAATTCCACACACAGACCAGTGCCACTCAGATTATTACACATTATTAAAAATTAATTTTAAAAAATGGTTTGGTCCCTGTAATCTTCTGTAGTACAGTAAGAACCCAAGCTTTGGAAAAAAATCACTCCCATAATACTAAAATAAATACTAAATATAGTCCTTTTTCTTGCTCTTATTTCTGTTATCCCCCAGTTTTGAAATCTTTGCTTTTTTTTCCCCCTTTCATAGTACAGCTGAAGATTTTTCCTCTAGCTACAAGACTATCCTTATGAGAAAAACCATCATACAGAACTTAACAAGGATAACAACCTACTATAGAGATTAATAGGTTTCCATAGAAATTATTCTAAAAACCATATAATTTAATAGAAACTTCAATAGAAAATGTAAAATCACTCCCTCCTGTGGTAAAACATATAAGAATGTGGGCTCAAGAGAAAAACACTTCTGTTGCAGAGAGACTTATGCCATGTAACTATGGGGTTGGATTTGTCTGTCCTCCACATAACAAGCCCGTAACCAAAACTAACTGCACTAACTCAGCAGCTTGCTGAAAAGACCCCTTGTGTCCTGATTCACTTAGGCACTAGGGCTCCAGGGTGGACGCACCAAAGAGAAGCTGGTCCTTCTAATGCACTCAGGTGTCAATTGTCATTCCGCTCTCAGAACAAAGTTGACCATATTTGGAAAGCAACATATGCCTGGCCTTGTCCTAGTGTGACAGACAGCAGAAGGGCTTGTTAGATGGCTGTGCTGACACCGTTATTCTGTGTGGCACAGAAATGGAGAAACAATGAAATCTTGGGTGCAGCTGGGAGAATAAGGAGAAAGAGATGCAGGAAGTGAAGCGACTGCAAAGAGTGGATTAGGAGTGGAGGAAGCCATGAAAGGGGTATCCTGTGGCCACAGACAAATCCGAGGCAGCAATGCTCATGGAAAGGTTTTCCACACTGGAGAGAGTGGGGATTGTGCTATGCAGAAAACTACTGCCAAGTACTAAACTAGAGAGAAAGGGAGGTGTGTGTGATGGACAGGAGATTTCTTCTACAAACATTTATTATGTATATATATATTCATTGTCTTCTGACTCCGCTTGAATCACCTCTATTTTCAGAGCTACCTTGTTATAGTATTTTTTTTTTTAAATACAAACTAACCCTTTGGGATATTTGTGATCCTGAATTGTAGAAGAAATGGGACTGTTTTATTTCATGATTTGAGATCTCAAATACATCTGAGTATATGTAAGTTTCTACACCTGCTGCCAGTTCCAGCCTAGAAACTATGCACGTGCATATGTATGGGCCATAATCACTAAATAAATGCTGGTCCCAGGCTGGGGATTGCTTAAGAGACACAGTATTTTCATCACACTGTGCCACTTGCTTGTTTTTCATCATTTAAAAATGTAATAATTCTCACTGAATTCCACAGAAATCTTGTGTGTGTGGAGGAGCAGATGAAGACTGATCTAGTATGTAGATGAGTAGGTAGAAGTCCCTAAACCCTCTGAAAGGCTGTTTACTTGTTTACTTACATGCACAAATTTATCAAATGTCAACTTTTTGAACAAAACCTTTCTGTGCTAGTTTACCTGACACCTCCATAGAATTAAAAAATAAATGAGAGTTTGTTTATGTTAAAACATTATGACAGTACTTTCTTAGGAGAGCAAGGCATGACAGCAACAGCCTTAGTCTTTACCAATTTTTTTTCCTACAAAGGAGCATAAAAAACCCACTGAGGTTACAAATGTCTCTTTTTTTTCCTTCTGTATTTCTTCATAGTAAATTCTGATGGAAGGGTCATTGTGTTAATCCAGATGTTCATCAAAGCAACTTGCATCAGAGATCAAGGGAACAGAAGGGATGAGGTGGAGCAGAGCCATCTGCTCTGGGAAAGGGAGGGGAATATGGTTTCTGGAAGAAGTCTGGTACTTTACCAGAGAGGAACAATGAAAATATAAGCAAAATATACACTACTTGAAATTGCACAAATGTGACTGTCCACTTGTTTGTAACTGATCAACCTTTTCGCAGGATTGGTATTTGAAGGATGCTGGTAGATAGCTCAAGTTCCAAAGCATCTCACAGACTTCCTGCCTTAATGATTGACAGTGCAGTAAAGCAGAAGATTATGACTGTGCGTAGATTTTAATTTGTTCGAGCATATCCTGTTCTGTTGGACTTTTCAATGTGTATGCGGGACATAATCTGGAAAATCCTGTGAGGATTAAAAAAGTAGAAGAAATAAGTGGCTATATCTTAAGTAATGTCAGATATATTGATGACTCCACAATCCTACGCAGCAGTTTTTAATGTGATGCACCGAACACTGTAATTTAAGTCAGGTGAGGAGAGAAGATCATCCCTAAATGGAGCAAATCTAAATTGTATATAGCTTGTCTCAGCCAGTAGAACCGAAGCAGTTCCACACTTAGTGGTTATACTGCAGAAGCAGCAGATTAATTCAAATTGAGTATACTGAAAAACAGAGATATTAAAAAAGAATTAAAATAAAATTTGGCTTGCTCACTAAAACATTCATTCATTCGCGAAAGGCAATGAAAAGATGGAGTCTAAGAATGTATGAAAGTTTAGCGCAAAGTGTAATTATTTCATAGCCTGTTCTCCTGGGTATAAAATCATGAAAAATACATGCTGCTTGCATGAGGCTGTGGTGGACTTTCAAAAATGGTGTTGGCGAAGACCTACATATTTTCTGTATCAAAGAGAAATTATATGTTAAGAAGATGGGAATACAGCAGAAACATATGTACTTTGATCATACTCAACATAGGGACGGAAAAGACCTAGAAATAGTTAGGACACGTGAAAGAGATCATAAGAGACCACCTTTGCAGAGAATGACTGGCAAGAAGATGGTGTGTGTCTGATAACCATGAGTCAGTTACTTATAAATCAAATAAGAAGCAGACCAAGGAGGCTCCCAAATATTGTAGTAAGATGTTACCAATATTTTACATGGATTTTATCTTACCTAAGGGAAGATGAATATCTCTCGTACCTCATTTAGCTCATTTCTGCTATTTCTGCCTGAAAGTAATGCCGCTTACAAAACAAATGAAGGCTAGATATTACCAGGAGTGAATGCTCTCATACATTCATCTGAAGAATAACTTAATATGGGAAAGTCTGTAAAAGTCAATTCTGTCTTTGTTTGTATGCTTGCTCTTCTTCACTTTTAAAAAGATGACTGATTTTTTGTCTGTTTTCCATAGAAGACAGTGGCAAATGTGAGAGCTGCTCTGAGAGCAGTGCCTCCTATTTTATTATGTTGGCCCACTATGTCAGAGGCAGATGTTGATGGTACAGCAGTAGAAGTTGAACCTTCTCCCTAGTATTCCGTTATATTTTGATGCCACGTGAAAAATGGCAGCAGAGGGGCAGTCTGATAAAATGACCTCTGACATGGAAGTATGGATGAAGCAAAGGTGTGTCACTGAATCCCTCTATGCAGAAAAAATTTCACCTGCTGACATTCATTAGCAGTTGCTGAATGTTGATGGAGACCACAGTGGATGTGAGCATAGTGAGGTGGTGGCTGGTGAGTTTCAGCAGTGGTGACAGTGACAGTGGGCCACCTCAACTGGTGCAGATTTTTATGAGTGCAGCATGCAGACTCTAGTTCATCGCTGATGAACATGCATAGCTAATGGTGGTGACTGTGTTGAAAAATAGTCTTTTGTAGCTGAGGATTTGCTCTATCAAGTAGTGTTGTTGTGCTCTTTGAATGTGTTGTAGTTTCCAATAGGAGGCATTACTTTCAGAGCAACCTATGTGTATACATGAGATGTACTAAAATAAACATTTGAATACACATTTCACTCAGCTAGCAATGCATTTCTTGTTTTTTATTCCTCATTTTATTATTCAAGAGGGAATAACATTTTAAAATGTGAAACTTCAGAGCTACATTTAATTCTCAAAGACCCTCCTCTGGAGGATAAGAAAATTCATTACGATTTCTATGTATTTTTGTCTCCACTTCAAATTGTTCTGCATTGTCTCCTGAAGAAATCATGCTTGTAATGACTTATTCAGGCTATGTTCCTTTTTATGAAAGCCATCTAGTGGAATAGCGTCTGTTACTTAGTATACTACTAAAAGACAGATCCTTAGCTCAAGTAAATTATCCTAGCCTCACTAGCTTCTGTGATGCTTTGGAAATCTTCCCCAGCTGATGTCCTCTACGTTCCAAATTTTGAACACTCACTAGGTGCCCTCAGCATTTTTTTGTTCTGTAGGTCACTGAGTTATAATAAAAGGAAAAATTCTGAGAGACAAAGGACTGAGTAATTTGCTTGTATTGAATTGTTCACATATGCACACTCCTTTAAAAAAGGGACATGCTAACATCCTTGAAACATTACATACTTTTAGTATGTGCTTCTAGTACTGAGAATGAAAGGACATGAAATGAGTTGTTAATAAGTGCATTAAAAGCAACCTGGCTAAATGCACTCACTGTAGTTACACTGTATAAGCAATAGCTGCAGAGAACTATCATATAGGACTATCTGTAGGATAGTGTCCCTTACATTTAAATCCCACTCCGTCTGGGGTTGTGGGGAAGGTTTCTCACTCATACTTTGATTCACTGCTGTATAGCAAGACCACAGTTATTGTGCTTATACTAACACAGATATTTTATCACAAAAATATACGTCAAAATTGCAATGGAAATACTAGGTATAACATTTTAAGATTTCTATTAAGTATATGTATTTAAAGTGCAATTTGGGTAACTACAATTATTTTGCATGTAAGCAAAATATGTAGAAAAAGAAAATATTCACATTTGAATTACACTTCACTGAGAGTGTAGAGAATCATGGAAAATCAATGTATTCATCATTAATAAAAAAATCTCAATTAAGGATGCAAATTTTAATTAGTGGTAGGAAAGCCACTACTGTAAAGTACAGAGTACTCAGATTTTTTGTCTAAAGTAAAGCTAGAATGTTTTAAAGTTTTCTAAAGTATTTTCTCAATAACAAGGTAATTATAGTATTTTAATTTTCTTTTACTTTATTTCAGAGGGAAAAAAATAGGAGAGTTGACCATTCTAGTGAAAGAGAAAATGAAAAATATGAAAAAAATTCTTTTACAAAACCCAAGCATTTTGTTACTTACTTTAGTGGAATGGCTATGTGTCCCATTACTTCTTGTCCCCCAGTCTACTGAAAATGAGGAGAAGAAAAACCATCCAGGTGTTTCATAACCCATTTGCTGGCTTCCTGAACTAATGTTTCAAACCAGGAAGCCATGGTTTACCTAACAAGACTTCTGGGCCTGTCCAGCTCTCCCAGATCTGAACCAGTTCATACATCAAGGATGTCTTCAAACGTTTCAGAAGACTTGCGGTATGCTAATATTCCTAAATGAAATGTAAGATAAATAAAAGTGACAGTAATATTTCTTTTTTTTTTTTACTGTATATCTAATGATATGGTTCTTACCATGTGATCAGGAAACAGTAAATCTTATTGCAGTTGTTTATCACTTCTTAAGAATGGTATAATTGGAGAAAATGAACTATTTATGTTTGAGAAGTGGCAGATGATATGAGCAATTAGGAACTCTTCAGTCAGAATGCAGTAGTGTACAGATTTTGAAAACACGTCTGGGAGACAAAAACAGCTAGAAAGGAAGTTAGCTGAAAAATGAAATAAACCGAGGTACGCATTTCAGATTTACCTGAAGCCTTTCTTTACAAGATAATGATTTGATAATACAGTAGGTGTACATTTTCAGTAAATCACTGGATGTGATGTTGTAAGTGAAAATAGATAAGATAGAAAACATTAGTACAAGAATTGCTATATAAATAAGGAGTCATGCAGGAGAAAGGTCAGCTAATGCGCTGTATGGAGGAAAACTCTTCGTGCTGTCTCAGAAGGAATGATTTATGGACTATATGGCTTTATAGTATTGATATTAATGCCTTTGATGGCATGTGTTAATGAAATCTTTTGAAAACGTATACACAATAGATATCCTTGCTAGAAAGACCAAAATACAGAGAGGAGAAACCTGAAAAGAGGAATAATGGGCCATTCCTCTGGTTCTTGTACTCTAGGAATAAGGACTTTTCATACTATTTTGTGTTAGTGCTATGGCTTTTTTTTTAAAGGGAACATTCTTCCCCTGCTCTAGTTCATGGACATACTACTGTCCTTTCAATGACTGGATTCCAGTGGGAGAGAAAATAGGTGTAAAGACATTTAAGCTAGGAAGTAGGTCTATAGATATCAGACAAGTGGAACAGACTTGCTATTAAAAAGAAAGGAAGTAGAAAACCAAACTGCTTTCAAGTTAGATTTAGGTAAATTTAGAAATGGAATTATAAAAATGTGGTTATTTGAAACAGTAGTTGATTGTGATTGTTTATGCTAGTGATATGTTCTTAGGAGTGCTAGTGAACAGTAGGTTGGAGAACAAATGTACTTCAAGATTCTAATTTTTCTTTTCTGATTCTGGAGACAGCTAATCTCCAGAAAAAGGAATGGAGAAAATAGTCTGCAGATAAATGAAAATATTTCCTACAACAGGAAGCAAATTTTTCTTGATTGGAAATATCTTGGATAACAAATTTATTGTGTATTCTAAATGGTCTATGTAATCTGCTTTGTAAGCATTCATTGGGTGCTCAGAAACCAGAGGAATGATTGTCTCACTCCTGAAACAAAGCTAATTTTATGTTCCTTTGCCATCCTTTTTGAATACCTTTTCTTAGTTTGCCTATAATATAAAGTACCACCCTTTCTATGAACCATCTCTGTTTCATTTCTATTCTCTTCTTGTTTTTATGGACGAAGACTCTTCTGCTGTTTATTTTGATTTCCTAGTTCAAACCTAATACAATTCAGTTGAAGACCCTATACCTGAAGTCTAAAAGTCAGGTTGACTATCAGTATCTCATTCATTCACTTTCCATACTCAAATTAAATCTGGACCCTTACTTAAGACCTTGCATAAACTTTACACCTATTTTACAGTTCCTTCCCTGGAACTTGATGAAATCCTCAAATTAAATTGCTGATATCAGTGATGGTCTTTGGCAACATAGTCAGAAGGGAAATTTGCATATAAAAATATAGAAAAAGCACAAAGATTGATCCAGCTTCTGGCACTGTTGTTGTAGTAATAGCTGAGAAGTGAACCTTGTGGCTTCTGAGATACAGGTGGTGTTTTCTCAACTTTTGGTGTGTAACAAGGTTTACCTACCTTATAGCATACAGATTTCCTTCCTAAGTACAGGAAGAGATGGAAAAGCATATTATGTGGAATCATAAATATGAAAGCAAGTATAAAAAATAAATTTGCTGAAAATTTTCTTTTGAAATAGTTTGAAATACCAAACCTTTAACTGTAATGCTTACAGAGAAGTAGAGATGTTTTTATTTGCAGTGCTTTCTTTCTGTCTCTTATTAGGGAGCAGAAATTTCAAAGCAATGCTACTGAAGTCAGTAAACTTGCTGAAAATACTTAAAAACCTGAGGTAAACTTGCATCAACTCTCTATACTACATTTGTATGTTTCATTTACAAAATGTAAATACATTTTCAAAGAATTTACATACAAATGGTCTCCCATTTGTATGGAGTCTCGTTTCATCTAGCTATAAAAAAAAAACATAACAATTTAAAATATGATAATGTTACTAGTGGATTAACTTGTCTCCTTCCTCCCTTCCTCCCTTCCTTCCTTTTCCTGTTGGTAAATTCATTGGTAAGGAACAAGAATACAAATGTTTAATACTACTGAAACTATATTTTGCAGTATATTATGGTCTCAATTGAAAAAGAAGACTACAAGGCAAAGAATACATGGAAATCAAGTGTAATTTCTCATTTATCATTTTTCATATAAGGTCTATGTGATGAAGGGATATAACACAGAACAACCATTTAAAATTTTACTCTGTACAAGAAGGCATTAATAGAGGCAGGAAAGGATTGAGATTAAAGTGGAAATAAATGTAAAAATAAAATATTTCGTTTTGAAGATTACTTGTTTAAGGAAAAAAACCAACTTGTATTTTCAGTTAAACATTTCTTTGTACCCAGGGAGCCTATCTTTCACTCAAAGAATGCTTGTTAGTAAAAATTTCTTGTTGGTAAAAGTTAAATGTTGTTTCTTTTTGATCTTAAAAGTTTTATTCTTCTATATTAAACCTACTCTTAATCAGAGAGATTTACCAAGACTTAAGAAGGACACATGTACACACACAGCAGGGAACAGACAAGAAGGGAAAAAAAGGTGACGACTCCTATTTATGGTTAAGCTTTGGAAAGATATAATTAATTCAGAACCTAGATTATTCAGGATTCAAGGGAGGGTAACTTTACTTTCCTATCAGTGCAGATTTTAGCCCTGGACTCTCAGAAGGCAATTTGTTTTTGTGTCAGAAACTCTGGAGCCTTCACTTCTCCTCTTCAAAGGCCTCCCATAGCAATTAAAAGCTAGCTGCATATCATTCTGGCACCTCATGAAGGAAGCTCTTTGTTTCTTTGGCATAGTAGGTGCTTCAAGACAGTGAACCTACAAGCCCATGCAATTTAACATTAAGAAGAATAAGAAATATGAGGGCCAAAAAACCAGATGGATGTGTGTGAGCAAATTCAATGTTATAGTCCTCTGCCAGGAAATGAGACTTTCCATCAGACAAGTTTCCATCACATGGTCATTTGTTGATCTGAGTTACAGTGAAAGCATCAGAAAAGAACCCCTTTTATTTTATTTTTTTCCACAGATTGTTTGATTGCTTAAAAAATGCTTAGTTTTGCGGATCGGTGCTTTATTTTAACAGAATCAGTGTACCTGTCTCAGTGCCCCAGGTAATGATTAATATCATCTGGCAGTGGCCAATCTAGGAAGCTAGAAGAAATGTGTAAAAATATCATTTAATTATAATTCCCACAGAATGTTTTACAACTTCTAGTCATTTGTGGTTTATGGTTTATTGAAATAGAGATCTTGAAGAAGTTATCTTACACGATATTTGTTCAATCATCTCTTGTAATCACATGAAATTCCAACATCTCTAGCATCTTGAGTGAAAGAGCAACACTGTCATGTGGAAAGCATGTTCTTTGTTTGTTTTCAACATGCTAGTTGCACTCAGTGTTCACTACTTCTGAGTATTGAAAGAAACAGTGAACAAATATTCTGCTTTTGTCTTCTGTGAGGCACTCATGGATTTTATGTACTTGTAATATTTCCTGATTCCACCTCTGACATCTCTTTTCCAGACTGACCACTCCTTTCTTTTAGTTGTTCTTCAAAGGAAAAAAGCTATTTTTCACCTTTGATCTACCACATTGGCTTTCTCTCTGATTTTCCTAGCATCTGGCTCAGAAAGACTGAGAGACCAGTATTTAAGATGCAACACATCATTTATAAAATAGCACAATTATGTTCTAGTTTTCTTATTAACTGCTAATATTCCCAGAATCCCAGGATGACTGAAGTTGGAAGAAACGGCCCTTTCAATTATTTTTTTTTCTTTTCTCTTTTTTTTTCATTCAGAATTTCAACCTATCTTTTTAACCAATACTTTACTGTAATTAATTTATTAATTTTAATACATGAATAAAAATGTCCAAGTCAAGAAAACACAGGAAAGTTCTATGGTTTTCTATGTAATAATGACATCTCATTAAATGTTTGTCAAAAGTATTCTCTTATGGTTAGTAGTATCTAAAGTACTGGTCTTATAAACAGACATCAACAGAAATCAAACATGAAGGCAACCAAAATTCTTGTTAAAGAGCCGCAATAGGGCAATATATATTAGGACTATTTCCTATTTTTTACATATCTTCCTCAAAGACACAATTGGAAAATTAGCTTATAACAAATAACTTACATAATTTCTCCATTTTCAGTTCTTCTCTGAAACAAAGCTGCATTTTATTTTTGTTCAGAAATAGATACAGCTGAAAATTTCCCCAATTGTATTTTGAATTGGAAATATTTTTTTTTAATTTGACAAATTCTGTGGAAATAATTAAAAATTTCTTTTATTTTGTATTATAGGAAAAAAGTCTTAGAAGGCCAAAAAAATGTGAAGGATTTTGATGTTTTCTTTCAAAACATCTGTGCATTTAAATGCATATATTCTCTGAAAATTTGACTTTCTTGTGGACTGCATGCTCATGCTCTGATATTGAATTGCTTCCAACATTTCCACATCTCCTTTGTGCTTTCTTTTTGTACTTAGAAATCCTGCTTACTTTCTCGTATTTTGTTTGATCTACTGCTGGCTATAATATGTAATGTTCTTTAGCAACATTTCTTGTGTTCAGTCTTGGCTTATTTTCCCCAGTGGTTTCTATATTGCTGCCCCCAATGCCAGCTTACTGTCTTGAGCACTATTCACTTGTGAGATGAATTGTTAGTTCCACGTGCTCATGGAGATCATGGACCATTCCAAGGAGGAATTTTCATTTGGAATTTAGTCTTTTGTCTTCTACTGAAGTGCAGTGACAGGATTATTCTGTTTTAGCATAGATGGTAATAGAATCTTAAATTTTTTTTTCTCCCACAATTCAATTAACAAGAGGAACGGTGCTCCTTTTGTTTTCTTTGGCTGTATACTTTATGTGTTACCATAGATTGCATTTATTCTACTGTACATTGCTTTGAGAACAGAAAAGGAGGTTGCAAAGCATTAAAAACACTGTCATCAGACTGTGGAAAGTTGCATGACAGTGTTGTGGTGCAAATTTCAAGCCAGGGACTCCCTAAGCCATTCATGTAGGACAGAAAGTCTTTGTCTTCATATAATCACCCTGTTTTAATATATGTTGTCTCTACTGGGAGCAGTCATATGTGGCAACTCCTCTCTGAATGCTTGTAGTTGCATTTCTTAACCTGAATAACACTGGAAAAAAAATTGCGTTCTTTTCATTTCTGTAGGGATATCTACCTCTGAATTGATAGTGGCTGTTGAAGGGTTAATTCCCAATGGACGCAGAAAAAGCAAACAGTCTGGGTACTAGTTTGTAAAACGAATTTTCAATGTGTAGCCCACAGACTATCATTGATTGTGGTAAATAAATAAAACCGCTCCTGACTTTTATTGTTGTAGGGAGTAATTATAATTCACAGGGCCAGACCCTTTGTGCCACAGAATGCTTCATTTGTGGTTTGCATGAGCAGATACATTAACTTCTGTAAGCTCTTTTCATTAGAACGCTATTACTCATTGAGGACTGATCAATATATCATCTATACAACATCTTGAATGTGGATGTCTGGACCCATTGTGGGCTTGCTGATAATGACTTCTTTATTCAAACCAGCTTGTAGGAACAAGGAGATAAAGAAAAGGGAAGAGAATTATAGCATATGCTCATGAAAGTATTCTAAAGGTTATAAACAGAAAGCAGGAGTAAAGCTACAGGGTATGGAAGGGGATCATAGAGAAAGAAAGAGTGGAAAGGAACTGTTAAGTTGAAAGGAAAAAAGGTTGGAGTTTCACTGTATTTCTTTCTTTTGACGTTATGCAAAGCAAGCTAAGTTTTAATAAACCTTCTTTTGAAACTAGTCATTCCCTTTGGGATTATATTGCCCTTTAGGTTTTCATATCCTAATGCTCTGCTCATCTTGTGTAGCATTTAAGTATTCCCAATGAAGGCAGAGCACTGTTTTCCTTCTACCTCACAATCTTTTGTTTATCTTTTGTTCTTCTTTCTCACATCCCTCATTCTATATTAAATAAACTCTCTGGAGTTCAAAGCTTTTATTTCTTACAGTAAGTGTTAATTTCTTATTCTCTACAAACTTCTCGTTTTCAAGCTTTTCTGATGCTCTTTATTGTTGTTGGTTTTTTTAATAATTTTATTAGAACTTTAGTGCATAGTGTAATATATTAGATCTTCATTCATTCTCATTGCCCCCTCCATATCTGGGATGCATTTTGGAAACAGTAAAAAATGGAAAATTGTGCATCTGTGTAACACTATTCCATTTACCCTGGCTTTTCCTTTGCTGTTGTACTTCAGCTTCTGTTTTACTGATGACAAAAGAAATGAAGAATTCTGCAGTTTGAATTCTGCAGATTTCATTCAACGCGCAGTTGAATGAAATACAGAAAGGGTTAAATTGTTTGCAAGGATCAGAGAGAAGAATATATAAAAGAATGTATAACAGGAGAACCATTCCAAGCTTCAATCTTGGTGTGGGAAGAAAAGAAATACTCATATTTTTCAAAAAAAAAAAAAAAAGAGCAAAATTAGATAAAACAGGTCTCTATCAAGTATTTTAAGTACAATGCAGTAAAAAGAGAGTGAATTAATAAGTATGTAGTAGAGCATGAAGTTAAGTATTTGCATAATGCATACATTAAAATCTCATGAGTTTACTTCAACACGTTCAGTGATTCAGGAGGACTGAGAACAGAATGCTCAGTGACATAACATCATCATCTGGAAGTCAATAAGATGTTGAGGACACATCAGCTTTCTGAATGTGACTGAAAGCAAACAACTAGAGATCCTTAGTTATATTTCTAGAAAGATCTCAGAGCAGCAAGTTGATTTTGACATCAATCCAGCAATCTGAATTCTTAAACAAACAAGTTCATGGAAGCTGGGGACTAGATATCTGCTTGACAGAAGAAAGATAAACAGCATTGCAGATTGCCAGCAAAGAGATTGAAATATTGCCTATTGTTGGTTCATATTGGCAATAATAACAGAGATATTGCTTGTACTGCATAGCAAACAGGTATGGAAAATGTCTATTGAGGCTAGGGGGGTAGATTTTTGACCAAATAATTTTGCTTCTGAATTCATCTTAAAAATAGATAGATTCTTCTATCTGAAAAATAGAAGTTTCCACTGGAATGGGAATGTTCCATTTTGGGTTGTGTTGATTTCATTTATCATCAATTCACATAATATCTTTGGGGAGAGGTACAAGTAATTGTAGATCTGATTCATCTGCCTTAACTGCCAGAGGAATTTTATTGCTCCCACCTCCCTAGGATGTGAGAAAATGCATTTCAATACTGAGATGTGTCTAAATGAAAAATGTGTCAGTCTTCCCAGGAAAGAGTCATATATGGAGATCTCAGACTGTGTTGTGTACAAGGTGCCTTGTAGATTCCAGGCTGACATCTTAGATCCTTCAGTTCTTCAAGCAACCATACTCAGCACCTGCAAGAAATAATACAGTGAATGTGTTGACACTGAAATTTGAAATCTAAATGAATTAAAAGTGAAATGCTTTTTACTTTAAAGTAGAATGGTAGTCATGCGCTCACAGCCACATGCAGAATAATTTCACCTCATGAAGTAGCCTGCTTTAAATCTGCCACCTTGGAACATGGGAACAGAAAGCTCTGCACAGCCCAGAGAATCCGGTGATAACCTTGTTGAACTTGCAGTAGATGTGACAGGGAGCCTTCTGTTTGCCAGTGCTGCAGACTCCTGGAACAGTGCTACTTTTAGCAAACAAATCCTGCCTGCTATGAGGGAGTCTCTTCAAAGATTGCAGCGAGTCTGGTGTAAGCAGAGCCTGTATTTTAAACCTACAAATTCCATCTACATCTGTGTTTACAAATTGATTTCTTATTTTATTTTACACAGGTTATTTTTCAAGAGATTCTTCTCCTTAAACAAAGTCCCAAGTGAAATATGTTGTTTTGCAGAAATTTCAGCAAAGCATCATTATTACATTGCTGGGAACAGTTGTCTGCCTCTGCTGCTCTCTTTATGCTGTAGAAAAGCAGAAAAATACAGATGCTCTCCATCTGTCTCAAGACAGTTCGTAAGCACTATGGGTTTAAAACAAGCTGCCTTAGCTCTGCAGTCTCTGCTGGGCAGCAAGATTGTCAGGCATAATTTCTACTTATTTATAATTAAGTTTTGCTGCTGAAAGAGGTTCACTCAGGTGTTAACAAACCAGTTTGTTTTGTACTTTCATTCTGCTTTCTCCTACTTTTGCCAGACCTCTCACACCTCTCATCTCTTTCTTAGCATGCCTAATATTGCTACTGCAGCCTTTCACTGTACTTGTGTGTAGGAATCCTCCCCTTGTGTGGGCTCTTCCTAGGGAATTTTGCCTAGCTGAGCTGTTCCGGCAGTATTATGTAAACTAGCCCTGGACTTGAGTGAGAGAATCCATTAGAAGTGCTTCATTGAGCCCAGAAATGTTTGGACTTGTTAATGTGTAATAGAACTTGCCTTAAATTTCCACGGAGGTATTCTGGCCTGTCTTGGGAAAAAGGAACCAGAATGTCTCTTTTCATTAACAGTGTCAAGGCAGCATCCACACTTAGCAGTCAGTTCCTAGATTTTGGCCGATCCCCAACACCACCTTCCTACAACCACCACTGAGAAGTCCAACAGCTAAAATCCCAGTACTATGGCATTTCTTCAATGATGAATATCCTTTGGGTAATTTTATCTCTTACCACTTAAAGCTTTGCTTAACTTAAATTCAGTGGGTCCACTAAAGTAACACCAAATAGACCCCATAATCCAAGAGCTGCAATTAATTTTGCATATCCAGTATTCCTCCTGGAACAAAGCAGAAATTCACACCTCTTATCTTTGTCTTCTTTTCTTCTCTCTCTCTCTGCTCATTTCAGTGCCTTTCTGTTCCTTATTCCTCAATACAATATGACCATCGTTGTTCTTGCTGTACTGCCTACTTTTTGGAACAACTTAAATTTCTCTGCCTCTTAAACTTCTTTTAACAGGTTGGAAATTGAATAATTGAATAAACTTGGGTTGGTTTTTTCCTTCTTTTTTTTTTCTTTTTTTCTTTTTTTTTAATAGAGGCTGAAACCATTGGATATGGCAAAAGTGTTATGCAGCTGCAAGCACAATATTGACAGAAGGCAAACAGTGTTATGACTGCAAGATGCATTCTATGATACTTTAACTTTAGAAACTCATGAGGTCCTGAGCATTGCAATCAGTTTTGGACATTACGTAGAAGAAAAGTGAAGGGTAATTACAGTGAGTACAAAGGATAGTAAGAACAATAAGGTGGAAAAACAAGCTGAAAGGGAAAAGGCTGGAGGGTTGGGGCTGAAGGAACAAAGATGGAAGAAACATAATAAGGTGAGGCATGCAAAAGGCTGTTGTGAAGAGAAAAGGACAGTTTGCTATCCTGGTGGGTGGGACGAGAAAAAATGCACTTACACTGCAGGAAGAATGTTTCAGAGCCTCCTTCTTTTCTAGCATGACAGTCAAGAAGCGCTGAAATGTATTATCTTGATTGCACAGACCTTTATAAAAGCTGGATCTTGTGGGTTTTTGCAGTTGTTTGTCTAACCTGTTCTGGGAGATCTCCATCTATCTGCAGACTGGTTATTCCAAGTCTCAATTAGACTTCACATTAGGTGCCATTATTAATGTCCTGCCTTTATCAGTGATGAAAGAAGTTTAATGTATTTCACAATCAGCATGCCTCTTTATCCAGTACATTAAAATACTGTCCTTTTGCCTTACATGGGGCTACTAAAAAACAGATGAAACAGGAATAGCTGCAGTAGGTACGGCCTTGGATAAGGAGTTGGCCTAGATACCTGCTTAAAGTTCTTCCAGTCTGCTCACTTTGGTTTTCTGGATTTGCCAGCAATGCACCTACATGATCCTAAGCTGCACTGTTATAAATAATACAGGTGTGTGAACTAAAATCTTAGATAACTGAAGCTGAGCTACCTTCCTATTTCCTATGGATTTCAGTTGGCTAGTGTTTTGTGTTTATGAAGAATCTTGGTTGGGCTGGGACAATTTTTGCTGAAATCTAAGCTGTCTTGAGAAACATGTTCCTGGGTTTTTGAAAATGCTTCTACACAAGCTGCAAGTGTATCCTTGAATTTCAGTGTTGTGATGTACCTGTTGGACAGTTTTGGAATCAAGAGATTCAAAATTTTGCCTTGCTTGGTTGGCATGTTTTTCTTGTGACTTTCAGTGTGAGAACTGTACTCCCTGTGCCTGTTAAGTTTTTGTATATATTAAATCAGATATTTCACATGAGATATAATTACTCTGTATAATTAAAAAAAAAAAGTACCAATTTCACTTGTTCTTAAATTCTCTGTGAATGTCATGTGAGTCCAAGGATCATGTCTTTTAGAGGAATTACATTATCTGAAATGATCTGTCAGTATGCTTATTGAACCGCATGAGTGAATCTGCAACACTTGCATGTCCTGAGGGCCTGATGAGGTTGGCTGTTTGGTACTAACTTCAAGTCAGGGACACTCATATTCTGGTGAATAGCTATATGTATATCAAATTTTATTTTCCGAACAATATTTGGAGCATATGAAGTGTGTATTTGTGTGTTTGATACAGACCCATATGACTACATTGGAACATGTCTTAAAAGATCTTATAGAGAGTGAAATGAAGATAATCGATATGCCTCTGTCAATCCTATCAGACATGTAATTTAAGATGCAATGGGTGCATTATTTTTCTGGTCAAGCTCCAATTTTTGCAGTGTGCAGTTTATACAGTATATATATTGCATATGGACATATTTCAGCCGTAAACATAGAATAATTTATGCTTCTTTGTAACTTTCCTCATTTTGTGCATAGAAATCTTTGAGGACTGCTCAGGTGGATAAACTAAAACATGTCCAAATGCTTGAGATATTAGACACTTAGTTATTATCATTCTTTGGAAAATGAAACAAGGCCACAAAGAGGTCATGTATAAATTAAAAATGAAGTAAAATGAAAAACTAAATAAGTCAGGAAAAATAATTAGCTGACATACGTTAATTTTTTAAAAATACCTGTTTGTGGAACAAAGTGTAATTAAGCCCTCAGTGAGCATATGGTATGCAAATACTAAAGCATTTTATTAGTAAATATTCAGCAGAATATTTGTGAAGATCATTCACATATACATATAAAAGCCAACTGAAGACTAGAATGTGAGAATGAGAGTGGTCTAGTAATGATGAACATTCATTCTGGAGATGTTTTTGGTTTTGAAAGAACCCAACAAAATACAACCTCTGTAAAGTACATGAACCAATTTCATTTTTTTAATGAGGGTGCGGGTCTAAGATGAGGAGAGGGTGAAACTAGCTGTGTTAGACTAATTAAACTAACTTTCTTTTTTGGCAATTTTCTGACACCAAGTATTGAATTAGCTGTAACCACCTGTAACTGTTCTGGTTTCAGTTTTCAGGAGTGTGTACTCGAAATCATGTTGGAACAGTTCCTTTCTCTATTTCTGCCTTTTAAGAGCGATGTCTTTTTAGAGGTTTGTTCCAAGACCTGACTTGCTTCTTTCAGACAGAGATTTTGAAGAGCCTTAAAATCTACTCATAGAATTTATTTAACATTGTGGTCAAATTAGCATTAATTAAGGCAAAAAATCAGTACAATCTCATAAAGCTGAAGTAGTCTGTCAGCGGTTTACAGGCATTCGGCCCGGTTCCATGACGAATGGGATGGGGGACCCACGGACCCATGCCCCGGGAAAGGGAAAAGGGAAAAAGGGTAGGGCGATGGGGCTGAGAACAAAACAGCGGCAACAATCTGAGGAGAAACAAACTCATTTACTAAATAAGATATTGGAATGCAAAATAACACAATATAATACAATATAATATAATACAATTACAAATTAAGATAATAAATCCAATAAAATGAGAGAGAGTGTCCAAAATTAAAGTAGACTTTTCTCTAATGCCAACGGTGAGACGGCTGGGGAGTGAGATGCTGCTGGGACGAGAGACGGGCAGAAAGAGAGCAAGGTCTTGTGATCTGCGAGTTTTTATCTTTCCCTCTGACCGGAAACAGTAACAGAGGAGCAAAGTCCCCTGGGGAATGTAGTAGTCCTTCTCTTCTGAGAGCCAGGTACATACACTACATGATGTTATGGTGTGGAATACCAATAACTGAAAATCATAAAACCATGACATAGTCATAATGCAAATAGCCATTCATTGCATTATCTGGTCAAGACTTCCTAACGTGAGCCTCTAGTGACATTTTGATTTGCAGAACTAGAGAGATGGGATGGATGAAGGAGAAAATATGGACCAGGAAAAAGGAATTTGGATTTGTGCAGCACAGTGATATTTCAAGGATACGGAGCAGGGCCTCTGACTTCATGACAACCTTTATTCGTTACATCTGTGCTGTCTCTGGGGCCACTTGGAGAGCATAAATGTAAGCACATAATTCGTCTCTGCAAAGTTGGGGTATTAGATCACATATAGGTGTTCAATTCCACTGCTGATTTTTTTTTTCCAGCAGAGTGCATTCAGAGCACTGATTCTGAAAGGATCACACAACTCCATTCAAGTATTTATTAATAACAAATCTTTTCCTGACCAATGTGTTATACATTTATACAAAGTATAAAGTCCACTGCATCTATACTTCTTAAAAAAAAAAAAAAAAAAGGTTCACATGGGTTATGTAGCAAATGCATTTTTTTTTGGATGAAGCCCAGCTATAGCAACATATGCAAGCTGAAGACTTGACTTGATATGTTAGTCTGTGGAAAAAAACCAAGTTATTATTACATATCTGGCATACTTCTAGAACACTACAGTAATGTATTGACTTCCAATGTGTATGTTAATTATTTCCATGACTTTTACTATGCAATATTGAATATTGAAGAAAGGGGTTTCACACTTTTTAGTGAATTTATAAGAAGCCACATCTTGAAAGTGGCAGAAATGTGTGAAACAAGACAGCAAAACAAAGACAGAAACAATGAAAGAACTGCAGAATATTGTTATAGTTTGCATTAAAACAGTGGGAGAATAAGGAATGATTTCTTAATAGTTTCAATCGGCAAACTACTTCTGTGCACTAACAAAAATAAAATTTATTTGCTTTATTGCAGCAATTTTGTCACCTATCTAGTCAGCTGAGCATTAGTGGAACTCCAGAAAAACTGAAGTATATTTTAAGACAGGGAAGAATATTGTACCTTGCTTGTATCTTGATTTTACCTCAGTTGATACCAAATCCACTGATGGTATGTCATGGTTTTATGATTTTTGGTTGTTGGTATTCCACATCATAACATCATGTAGTGGATATACCTGGTTCTCAGAAGAGAAGGACTACTACATTCCCCACGGCACTTTGCTCCTCTGTTACCATTTTCCAGCCAGAGGGAAAAGATAAAAGCTCGCAGTATAAAAACTTGCAGATCACGAGACCTCGTCCCTTTTTCCGCCGCCTCTCGTCTTGGCAGCACCTCGCTCTCCAGCCGTCTTATTGTCGGTAGTAGAGTAAGGCCTACCTTGATTTTGGGACATTCTCTCTCTCTGTATTGGATTTATCAGCTTATATTGTAATTATATTGTATTATAGTGTGTTGTTTTGCATTCCGATATTTTATTTAGTAAATTAGTTTGTTTCTCCTCAGATTGTTGCTGCTGTTCTTTGCTCTCAGGGCCATCTCCCTACCCTTTTCCCCTTTCCCCTTTTCCCGGGACGTGGGCCCGTGGGTCCCCCGTCCCCTTTGTCACAGAAATCGGGCCTAACGCCCATAAACCGTTGACATGGTAATAATATTTCTGACTCTGCTGATACAAACCAGAAATAAACCAATTGAATTACTCCATTTTTTTTCAGCAGGATAAAGTGCTTTGGTTCTCAAGTCCCCTTCTTGGCAGCAAAGGTTATTTTACCCAAGAAGTTCCATACTGAGCACCATCGGACATAAAAAGCTTTCCTTGTGCAAAACAAAACATAACATAAGAAAACAAAACAAAAAACCAGCACAGAAACTGATATTTTGTAGCTGAGAAGAAAATACAGAAGAAAATACATTTATAATAGAAGATGAAAATATAAGTGTCTGTTGCTTTGAAAGGGACGGTTACACATTAGACTCTTAAGTCTAACTGTGGTGTGCTCCCACTGTCTGACAATTTTCATTGTTTCATTTCCCTTTCTAGTTTTTTACTGGGCAAGCTGAAGCTATCTGTCCCCAAATCATTACCTGGGTACAATGCAGTCCATAGGAATGAAAACCCCACTACTTTACCATGAGATTAAAGATTGATTTTGAATAGCACAAAAGAGTTTAGACACTGTTTATTTTAAAGAAAATCTTAATCCTGCTGTTACATATAATATAAAATGAAGTATTTTGATTTTTTTTATGAATTTGTCTTTACTGTGGCAGAGAAAATTCTGCAAATTCTGATATGCTTTAAAGTTGATCATCAAACTTGAAAAGATTCTAACATTTTGTAGAAATTCACATGATTATATGTGTTTTTTTCATATGAAAGATATGTATTTTTCACTGAAATTGATATTTCTCAGCTATCACATCAGCTGACAAATGAATTGTGGCTGGCACATTTCCGGATTAAAGAATGGAGATTGTGGGTGTCTATTTCACCTGCATTTAGAAAAAAATGCACTGATATATTTAAAATTTACTATTTTTTTTCATAGGGATTCTTCAAACAAAAGCACGTAATAACACTCACTTCTTGTCACGGTTTCTCTTTATATTGGTCATTCCACGTCCACAGAAAAGTTTTTGTTTTCTTTTCAAATGCGGACTGATAGCTCTTTTCTTGTGAATCTTCAAAAGTCTGATTTCCTTTCTTTTAAAGAAGAGTTTTTGCTATCCTGAAGCTTTGTGTGCGTTTCAAAGACAAAAGGATGGCAAAATAAAACAAGAAATTCAGCATACTGTCACTCAACAGTGCTCGCTGATACTTAAAAACAAAATGGAACTAGATGAGGCTTCGCTAATGATCACTACGTTTGACTTCTTCATTTCTGTCTTGTCATGCTAAAATTAATATAAGTATTTATTGTTTTGTTTAAACAGAGAAGGGGAGCAAGTGGCTTTCTTTGGTGGTGGAGTTGAACGACATTTTAAGAAAACTAAATTTGCTTGCTGTTTGATTTTCTCTAGGTCTCCAACTTTATTGGTTTTGGTAAATTTAGATGGGCAGGAAGTCTTCACCATCCCAGGAAATGATCCAAAAAACCTGGTGTCCTAACAGCACCCTTTTATAACACACGTTGTCTAATGTTGTATGCCTCGCAATGCATCTGGAGGAATTTATCAATATTCACACCAATTACAATTACAGAAAGGACCTTAGAGTATTCAAAGCGTGATTTGGAGGGATTCTCCAAACCTGAATGGAGCTGAACGTGACTTTCAGGTGGAGAGGATATGCATTTCATGCTTCTGAACCAGAGCGCAAGTATGTATAATGCTCAGATCCTACAGGCTGAAAATTACTTAATGAGAGAACAAACCCAATAATTCTGCTCTGTAAATGCTGTGTTTGATTTCAAATAGCCAACAAGCCTTAAAGAATGTACTTCCTTAGAGTAAGCTGGATTCATATGTGACCTTTATATAATATCCTTACATATACTGAGTTTAAAGGCAATGGATTAAAATCAAAGACTTTTATTGTCAAAGGACAATATTAAAAATGTATGGTAATGTATTCATGTATGTTGGTAATTTTAAAGAATTACAGGTAGAAAACATCCAAGAGAGGTGAATCTCAGAAGTCTGCAGAAATACATTTCCTCTACAGTCAAAACAGGAGTATTTCCTGAATAGTTTAGCAGGAAAATTGTCTGGGTAGGGCCAGAACCATTGAAGCAAACATGGGAAAGATGATGTTGCTCAGACTTAGTGCTCTTCTGCCTGTTTTCATTTCATAGCGTGTAAAGACTCTGGTATCTGCAGAAGAAGCTTTTACATAAAACTGAGAATGTAGAAATCTGACAGGATTAAACTCTGTTCTTCGAGGTATTTCTATAGCCTGATTTTGGGTACAAAATCTGTTGATTACGTACTCTTTTTGACAAGGAAGAGAACCAGGAATCATCCGTAAATCTAACGGAGATCCTGAAACATCTCAGACTTGATACTCAGTATATTTATCAGTGTTCAAATATAACTATTATTTCAAGTTTTGTATCTAGACCAGTCAAAAAAGAAAAAAATCTACTCAAGAATTGTGAACCTAGCCCTCTGGAAAGTTTCTGCTCTTTTTTTCTTTAATGAAAAACATACAATACAAAACCAATATGTTCTCCATGGCTGCTGTGTTTCTTGGCTTATCCAGTCAAGAGGAAGGTAGAATCATGGCAACTATGGGGTGTCATGTGCAGATTTATGCTTTTGAATATGACCTGAAACCAATAAACTCATGTAAAATGGACAAAAAGCTGGTAATAGTTGCCAGTTGTTAGCTTCGTGGGCCAGGTTTTAATTAGAAAGGATTTGTATCCCAGTATTAATTCTCTAAGTTCAGTCCTCATCAAACTTCCTTTTGTATGATGAAGAGTGAAGGAAACTCATATGCCTGTGATTTTATTTGACTGTTCAAAAAAAAAAAAAACATGCTTTTTTTTCTCTGCAGCATTCCTCTTTATTATTTACCCGATTCCAGGGAATTCCAAGGGCAGGACACATCCTTTAATAAGGCCATTAACTGTATATCACAGCTAAGACTGATAATAAACTCTAATACTGATGTTATAAAAGCCTTCTTAAAGCAAGGTTAATAACATGACAATAGTAAACACCTCAGTCAGCATAAAATGAAATGAAGCCTACAGTATTTTAAATGCATGGGTTCTGTGAAAAAGAATACCGGGAAAAGACCTTTTGTTCATGAGCTTCTATATATAAAAAATTCAGTTTTCTTCTTGTGTCTCAGTTGAAGGTCATCTGTACATGAAGTGTAAAGAAAAAAATGTACCACACATAGCTGCAAAATGCTGGGGTTACATAGCAGCATTTATAATACTGCAAGTAAGTACTGCTTTAAGTGAAAAAGTACTGCTTTAAATGAAAATTAATATTATTTCTGAAATTAGGGGGATTCCATTAGCAATCAGACCTGTTTGTGTTTTTTTTCTATGTCTCTTTTTTACTTCTGAAAATAATTTGTCTGGTGTAGAAAGCAACAGAAATACTACTCCTCTACTTCAATTCTGTAACAGAATTAAAACAACATTGTAAAAATGTCAGTAGAGCTAGCTGACTGGTTTCTGAATAAATACTTGCTGTAGAAGAACACTATTGGGTCCATCATTCAAAAGAAAGAAGCACATTATCCAAGTTCAAGATCAAATTTACAATTGATGGTGTCTTAAGTTACTGTTTGGAATTAAGGATTCTTTCTGAAATTGACGCCTCTCCAATCAGAAAGCATTTCCAGATGAACAACAACAACAGCAACAACAAAAAACAAAACAGATTTTCAAACAATTAACAGCCAATATTATTTCCACCAGAGAAAACTCATTTCTTCTGTTCATCAAAAATACAAGAATATTTTGAAGTCTTTGACACCAATTCTTTTCTCATCGGTTGTAAACTATCATTTGCCTGTCTTATCTAAAATGAGTTAGAACTAGACACGATGTCCAATAAAATATAGAATGCAAGCGAGTATTTTTGTGTCCAATATTGTGCTTTTCTACTTTCTTTAACAATTTTCTCAATTTGTTTATGTTGGAAAACCCTGGTAATCAGTAATCTCTTGCTACCAAAAAAAAAAAAAAAAAAAAAAGCAAAAAACCTTACAAGTTTAATGATATTGTAACA
>NC_034410.1:84722659-84725159 GCF_002078875.1 Numida meleagris
CCTGTCTTATCTAAAATGAGTTAGAACTAGACACGATGTCCAATAAAATATAGAATGCAAGCGAGTATTTTTGTGTCCAATATTGTGCTTTTCTAAATTCTACTTATTTCATCCTGCTTAGAGAATTTTAGGCAGAGGTTTTGCTCAGTTTCCTCAGCTGAGAAAAAAAAAAAAAAAAAAAAAGACAGCAAAAAACCTTACAAGTTTAATGATATTGTAACATCAACATGTAAAACCTGATTAAGCAGAAAGAATGTTCATTCTAAGTAGCATAAACCTACATATTACAAATGCTTTCAAGATAATCAGAAAAGAATAAGATTACAGGATAAAACTTTATTCTAATTGGCAATTTTTTTTCCAGCTTGTCTCTTGATTTTGTCAAGAAATTTTCATTTTTGGCTTCAGACGCTCTTAAATACTGTATTACTTTAAAAAATGTTTGTGTGTCAACATTTTACTTTATAGAGTAGCTTACTGTTGCAATCCAAACACCACCTGTTTAACACTTTTTGAAATTTGTCTTTCTTAAAACTCAACAGCTATAGAATTGAAAAATGCTATCAGGGCATTGTTTTAGTTTGATATGAAATGAAATGATGGGCTATACTTTCATAGTGCAAAGTTAACTAAAAGACAAACTGAAGTAGGAACCTAAGTCCGTTTTTCAGAACACTTTTGTTTATGAAGATACGTCCTTCTTTACTTACATATTTTTAATTCTCTATTTTTCTTACAGATTTACCACTGATAATAAATTACCTTTCTCTGGATCACTGTAACTTCTAAAAACTTCTTATTCTCTTGCATGATTACTAGTTTAGAGGATTCTTTTTTTTTTTCCTTAGCCCAGTTTTCATTTACTCGTCTCTTCATACTTAGCTCTCGCCTAAAAAGACTAAATCCCTAGAGGTGTAATGAAGAAAACACTAAATGAAAGTTGAAATGTTGTATTATCTCTGCATGTAGCACTGGTGGAGGTATCTTTGGAAAACTGTCACCACTTCACTGCCAAAACTGTTCAAACTAGATGCTGATAATGTTGCAAATATTTAGAGAAGCAAAATTTCAGAACTTTTTATTCTATCAGAGAATTAGTTAGGAGTTGTCTGGTTATGCCCACGAGTATTTAAGGGCAATGTGGTAACAGGCTCTTCATTTCGGTCACAGAAATATAATATGATTTAATTGACACAAGAACAACTCAAACTCAAGCTGACCTGTTTCCAGTGAGGTGAAAGCTAATTTCTAGGAAAAATGTTTATGTATTGTTGTGGTGAGAGTCCACATACAATTTCAAAGGAAAATTTGTCATTTTTCTTTTTTTTGTTTAAGTTGAAATTCATTCTCCTGGTAAAAACCATTTTTCAGTTCTGCACTGTTCTACATCTTGTCTTCCACAAGGTGACCAGGATCTTCCTTTCAAGGTTAGTTTCTTCAAATGGTTAGTCACTTCTTGTTGCACTTCTGTGGTCTCACTCCAGTTTGTTAATGTGATGTCCTGTGCATGATATTCCACTTGTGTGGATTTCCCCACTCTTGGGTCTGTCAGCATCTGTGTAGGCAGATCAAACTCACTGTGAACATTTTTGCTGCCAGTTCATATTCCACTGAGTATCCTTCAACATCACAGGAACCTTCTGCTACCAGGTACGTTTTTAAGTTGGTGCTTCTACAAGTTTTCATTTGTAGTTTTTTATCTACAATTTCATCTCTGCAGAAGCCTGTTTGTTATTGTTTTTGTCACACATCTTCTCTGATTGTGAGGATAGAGATTATAATTGCAGAACACATTACAGAAACCTTTGGACATTACCATGGCGCCTAGCAATGTGCCTAAGCAGGTATCAGTCCTTGTGCTTTCTCAGTACAGGGAAGACAGTCAGCAATACCAGTTCTGGTGGCAGAAATGCCAAAATGTCAAGTGAATGTCATGCCAAAGCCCTTTGTGCGCTAGCCTATGGAGAGGCAGAGATCCTACACTGTGCCACTTCGGAGGTTAGATGTGGTATTTAGTGTTATGCCTCAAGCCTTTGCACACTTCCTTCTAAATCCAAAAGCAGCTTGCAGGTGCATTAGCTCTCACCAGCAAACATTATCACTGTCTAAAGAGCATGAAATGAAGGTTACATATCCCCTGACCTGACTCATAGCTATGTGGATTTATCAGCTCAGGGCTCAGTGCAGTACTTCTACAGAGGGCTTCTTTGCTTACTGCAGTATTGCTCTAGCTTGATTGGAATACAAGACCACTCAGACCTCAAGAAGAGCTCTGGAAGCAGACTGTGGCATGCTGTGAAAGGACAAATGATTCTGTAGACTGGCTCCAGAGCAGCACTACTTCCCATACTAGCCTTTTGAGGATGAAAGGCATAGATCTTTCAGATCTGACATGAAGAAAATCAAAAAGCACGCTAATCAGTGGTATGTCATTCAAAGAATACCTCCCCTTTTCTAGAGGCTATGGTATAAAGTAGCCCAAAATGCAGCTAAATTTAAT